>NC_064924.1:175089974-175395857 GCF_023897955.1 Schistocerca gregaria | reverse complement strand
TTTAAGAGGCCAATTGCTTTTCGCATCAGTAGCCAAATCGAAGGACGATATAGCTTCGTTAAACGCTTCAGTAACTCACCGGGATGAGCAGCAAGTAGCAAGTTTATTATTGCTTATCCTCTTGTCCTACCACAGTCCGTGGTATACGTAACCTGAGAGTCCGAAAATGATATTTTATTTTGAAGTAAAGCGCATTGATTCAAAACTCTGATGTCAGCACTCAGCGTGAAATGCCATAGTCGACTCTACAGTACGGACTTCCTGCTGAATCGGTTAACCTTCCACACTAAAAATGACGTTTTATTTAATAAATTACTACTTATTCCGTTTTACTGTGGTTTTCCCTACTCGCACAAGATTCCACCTTCCGCTTTTCCCCCACCTTCCTCACAGACTTCACATTTTTTCCCCACGTTCACAACGCCCTTATTTCGAATAAGGATATTTTTGCGTCAGTTTATCTGAAAATTTACACTTCGTCTTCTTTCGGCTGTTAGAAGTAGTACCCAACGGCTCTCAAGACAGTTTAATTCCCTAAATTTACTAACTGCAGGCTTAGAAATTTTTCAACGGAGTCGGTACACAGTTCACTATTCAGTGCCAACGAGCTAATTGTAATTTTACTCGGGGAATCTGAAATCTGGTTTACTTTCAGAAAACTGTAGCCAATTGAAGGAAACACGACAATAAAACATTTACTTTTCGATCAACAATCTGACTCCATCTATATAACAATGAATAATATACTTGATGTAAACAACAAATCCCTTGGAAACGTTTCTTTCGCGTCTAAGGAATCCTTACTATATCACATTCTTTTGAAATTGAAATGATTAGACATTGCTAAGACAACCAAAATCGTATTTTTTAATAGGAAAGATACTAAAGAGAATTACTAGGAAATGAATCAAAACGTTTCAAATATTAAATTTGTATAGAATAAAATGCCAGACATTTTACGAAATTTAAAAATGCATGCCGGACTCAGCCAAATTACAAAAAAAGAAGGCATGTCCTCTTTATTCCGTAAAGATTGTAACCGTAAGTGTGAGGGACTGTCAGAACTATTTCAGGCTTTCTCGTGCCTTTGACATCTTCACATGATAAACAAATAAGTGCACATCACTGTTAAACACAGCAAACAGTATAAGACTACGTAATTTTAATGATGAACACGTTCTTGCCACATTTAAACTATTACCTCTTGTATTTAACAGTAAAGGCTTTGTATAACATGATCGTTATTTAACACTCGGGGTACGTCAAATTAGAAAAACTAATTTTCTGCTTTTGCTTGGTGTTTATCCCGTACCTACAAGACTTGACCTGTTAATTTTCGTATTTTTCAGTGTCAGTGATGGAGGGTGGCCCGATGTCCTTCCAATCGCCCCCCCCCCCCCCCCATTCCCCCACACCCAAACTGCTCTCGCCACGGGACGGAATTTTTGTACCCCAAATGCCTGCGTCTGTTGTCACCACATATGAAAATTTATAAACGTTTCCTATACGTTTACGAATCGTCTAACTGAGTTGGGCTGTTGGTATGGCCGGCACATTCGGCCTTGCTGGGCGCGTTCCCGAAGCCCGAAAGTAGCGTCATAACGCCGGCGGATTTCTGTCAGGGACAATAGTCTAATTACAGCTGTATGAAATTGATTTTTCATGTCATATGTGTTTCGTCTTTATTATTTGAAGGACATCATCAGTGTTGTTAAATGTATATATCTACATAACTGAGTCTATACTATTTTATTTTACGTATTGTACACACAGGATATAAACAGTTCTTGCGCTTTCTGGTTTCCTACGATGTAATAATAGTTTAAAATTCTACTTGATAATTTCATCAATGCTGTTCTACATCTGCTCTTTTGCTGGGTTTGCACAGCACTAGGAAATGAACACTCGATTACTTCGTGTTATGTTTTTGATGTTGTCAACTGTTGAATGTGTTGCCAACTGTTGAATGATATTGGCAACGACTAAATGTGTGTGTGTGTGTGTGTGTGTGTGTCTGTGTGTGTGTATGTGTGTGTGTGTGAGAGAGAGAGAGAGAGAGAGAGAGAGAGAGAGAGAGAGAGAGAGAGAGAACTTGTATTTATTTTAGTATGGTTAGGTGTTTAAATTGATACAACTTTTCATTTTGGTTTCTATTTTATTAATTTTTGGCTTAGTGGCGGAATCGCAGATATTTCCAAACACCCTAACGAAGAAAGACTTCTACGGCGTGTTTCAACAAAGGTAGAAACGTTGGCATCGGTGCTTCCGTTTCAAAGGGGCTTCTTATAAGGTAAATGTAAATGTCGTGTGAATAGCGCCTCCCGTCGGGTAGACTAGTGCAGAATAAGAGCTGCTAAACATATTCACTAAGTTAAATTAATGTATTTCGGGAACTACTGTATGTCACCACGTATTACTGTATTTTTTAACCAATGTCGTTACGTTAGAAACCGCTTTCACAGTTGCGTACTCCATTATTTGATTCTTTTACTGTGAACTGTCTGTGGTGAAATATGAATTTTATTGTCAGATATGTGCGCTGAACAAACTGCCTGTTGGCTTTTGTCTCGGGTTCTTCGGCCGATGTTTGTTTGATAACTTTTCTGATGGCATTCTAAAAGCTTCACCTTCCATTGTTGGGATCTGCACTGAAGGTATAACGGCCGTTCAAGCGAATGAGAAGCGAAACTTTATTTGAAATATATCTCATTATTCCGGTACACATTTGTAAAGCATTTCAGTGCACTTTATCAGTGTTTGATACTGAACTATAAACAAACACATCCTTAGTCAAAACAACGCCATTTGGTCTCCATTTTAGGCGAGAAATGCGCGATATTAATAACTGGATCAGTTTTATCATTGCCTGTATGTGTCCAACCCATTTCATCCCAAAGGTTTTCGGCGCTGCTAGTTGCGAAAACTCGCTTCATTGTTTAACTATTCCCACTGATCGCATCACAGGTAAGCTTAAGAGATGTTTCGGTTAGACCTTCGCGAGAATTGGGGACCCATTGCACATTCACAGCAGCAAACGTGAACGGGCCACCCGCTATCGAATTCGGCCAGACATTCAGTATTTATACGGCGCACGACGAAAACAGGAGTCGGAAACAGTGCCAAATGCAAAACCAGGGCCCAGGTAGTCCAGTTAACAACGGAGGTGCAAAGCTGCTCTAAAATGCTACGCGGGAAAATTAAAAATTCGCGCCGTTCCTTGCGTGCTGGCTGTTAACAAACAAAAAGCGAGCGTTTGGCGGGCGGACTGCCGCGCCGCCAGCGCCACGGCCGTAGTTCGGCGGCGCTCCACTTGACACTCGGCGCTGCGAGCTGCGACGAGACAGGCCGCAACGCCGTGCTGCGAATAGCCCGCCACAGCTTGTTAGGCGAATATCGCGTGCGCGGGCGGCAGCCGCATGTGTAAGATACTCCATATTTCAGACCCCGCGCGCAAGCCGGGCGAGCTGCACTATTAATGAGGCTGGCTGGGATTATCAGGCCATACGTGCGCTGACACATAGGGTCGCTGTACAACCCCGAGCGAACGAGCTGTGTGTCTCTACCCCCTCCCTACCCCCTCCCCCGCCACTCGTTCCCTCCCCCCCCATTTTCCCCTCCTCTCACACCTGGCCACTAATGTTTTGTAACGCGTGCAGTTAGTGTGAATAGTTCAATTAACGCTTTATGGCCTGTAATAAGCGTTAACATACAAAATTCATAGGAAAAGTCTGGTTCTGGGGCTAGCTCAGATGGGCAGTAACGGTACAGTACCACAGCCTAACTACACTCTCTCCCCTTCCCCTCCCCCACCCCTTCAGGCTACAACCCCCCAACCACCACTCCTGTGGCTCAAATCAGTGAACGCGCTAGCACACGGGCCGAAATGAATTAATGACTGCATTGATAATTAGTTATTTTTGGCCCCGTTTCTTCCGCGTCATTGGGGTAATTTCACTGGGGAGCAGAGGGGGAAGGGAAGGGGTTGGGGACGCATAGAATTAGGTAACTGCCAGCGGTGCGGACTCGGCGTTGGCTGTCAATAATGTCCTCTCTATTTTTAACTATGCTGCTCTTCTGCTGTTTGGCTCTATATTGGAGAGAGGGGGAGGGAGAGAGAGAGAAGTCGAGAGTGAGGTTGGGGGCGAGCGAGACCGCAAATAAAAAGGAGGCAAACAGAGACAAAGAGCAGGTGGTGAGAGGGAGACAGAGAGAGAGATAACGGGGAGGGGAATGGAGACACGAGAAGAACGGGATGGGAATTTTGACGAGGCAGCAATACTACACAATATTGGTTAATGACGTTATGGGTAATTACGTAATTTTCCGGCTGGTTTGTCTGACAGCAGGCCATCCGGTGGCCCCCGGGCGGGATGCGCGTGCGCCGGTCTGCTCATCCGTATATATATGTATATATCCGTCGGGACTCACCTGGGGAGCTCTGCCGGCAATTAGGGCAGCGTTTAAAAGGTTTCAATTAACAAACATATACGCTGATAAACCAGCGAGAAACGGCCGCACCAATTAGCCTCATAAACTGCCCATCACTCTGTTACGTTGCGAACCGGAATTGGGGGTAAAAAAAAAAAGTGCTGGTTAGCAAGTACGAGTGAAAAAAAACTAATTACAAAAAAAAAGAGAGACAGACAGGTCGGTTCTATACAGCGCACTTTTTGCGCACGTTTGACGGATACGCTGCTGTTGTATTTTTACTGGGCATTATGCTGTGATTTTAACTGATTTGATCAGATTGTTCGCGAATGCCCCGCGAGCAGACTGCCTGGATCCAGCCTGTGTAAAACGATTCTGGTTGGCCACGTGGAGACGGAGGCCTGCGCACACAAGTGTTGACCGCGCAGATACCCGGCGTGCTGTGATTTCAGAATCTTTTGTACGTGGCACAATAGAAGTTAGCCACAGTGCTGCAGTTTTAATCTATTTGCTGCGGGGTGTGTTTCATACCCTGCCGCTTGATCCGTGCTTTATAGTAAAAGCAGCATTACTCTCTAAAGAAAGCCAGATCATACAAATTAAGAGGAAAATGTGGAATTCCCGCACTACTATAAGAGAACCCACTCCCTTATTACAAATAGGGTAGTTCGATAAGTCTGGTAAAAAAGAAAGAAAAAAATGATTGTTTCGTAAACAGCTCATCTTACTTCTCCATATAGTCTCTTTTTAAGGGATATACACTAGGCCCAGAGATCCTCGAGCATTTTCAACGCATCGAAAAAACAGGTTATGTCAAACTCGGAAAATACTGGTTGACTGCAACTATCACTTCCTCATCTGATGAAAATTTCTTCCCAAAAAGCCAAACTTTCAAGTTAGGGAACAGGAAGAAGCCACTTGATGCTAAACCTGGTGATGTGGGTGGATGACGAACCAATTCTGCAGTTGATGCACTTTCGCCATTGTAATTGCTGATGTGAGATTTGGTGCATTATCCTGGTGAAAGAGCACTTTTTTGTGTGCTAATCTTGGTCTTTTTTCAGCCAACATAAGTTTTAAACGGCCCAACAGTGAAACATGATGGGGCCTGTTATGTGTCTGCTTTTCAGAAGTAATCTATGAGGATTATTCCTTCGGAATCCCATAAAACTGTGGCCATCACCTTACCAGCTGACAAAATGGTCGTTGCCTTCTTCGCTGCGCTTTCACCAGTTCCACAGTTTTTTCTGCTGTTTTGAATCCGTTGTGTAATGATAAATCAGCGGCCACAAATAGATGCATAAAGTCTTTCGGATTGTTATTAATTAAACGTCACCAGAGGGTATGTTGAAACGTTGTGTAGGGTGAGCTTTTGGTCGTCTGCGAGCAATCGGGGCACCAACCTCGCCCGCAGCTTCTTTATGGTCAGTTCTCTGTGCAGTATATTACGCACTTGCTCAGTTGAGGAGCTTACAGTTTCAGAAATCTCATGAATTTTTATTTGGAGGTCATATCATGGATTTCGTCAATTGTTTCCATTGTTGTGACCTCAATTGGGCGACCGAAGCGCTTCGTTTTCGGTGCTTGTCTGATCACGTTTAAATTCATCGACCAAAGGTAAATCGCCTTCAATGATGGTGTGGAATCCTCATGAATTACATGCTATTTCGTACTGATTTTTTGCTGCAGTCCAACCCTTGAACTGAAAGTGTTTGATAAAAGCACGAATCTCGGTTTTCTCGATTTTCAATCGCAGTCGACACACTGGCCAATTCAGATGGCTGTCAACAATGAGCTGTAGGCTGTACATAGTCGAAATTTCTTATACGATCCTTGGAATAATCAAGCTTATGTTTACGACAGGGTTTGCGGCCGCTGGGCCGGGGACGTGCAGTACACAGCTAACCAATCAGCGCTCATTATGTTTCTGCGTCGCTTACCTTGTAAACTTCCATCAAATTTGAGCGTTCTACCGAGTTTTACGTTGACTGATTTCTGCGTGTTCTGTGAGTTTTCGTGTATTGGTTGAAACACACAGAAGGTGTCAAATGTTTCACAAACAGGCATGCGACATTATTCTTAACACTTGGAGGCCTGCAGGCTGCTTACCTATAAGGACCGCTAGGGCCAAATTGGCACCGTGCTTATAAGGGAAGTGCCTCGTGCAAAGGAAATCATGAGAAAGCAGTACGTGGCAAACGTGAGAAGCAAATACGAGTGTGGTGGGACAATAAACAGCAGTGAGCTTAGTTGAGCTCTGTGCTGTTAATGTCGCATCACACTCGTCTTAGTGGATATATGAGCTCTGTGCTGTTAATGTCGCACCACACTTGTCTTTGCTTCTCACGTTTGCCACGTACTGCTTTCTCATGATTTCCTTTGCACGAGGCACTTCCCTCTACTTGCTGCACTCGAAGCTCTTCACACAAATTGAAAATATACTTCTGCCTGTTAAGTCGTTTACCAGTCACTTCCTTATACAACACTCAGGATTTTTTGGCAGCCAAATCAAGTATGTTGTAAAATACATGCATTGGCCAATGTCTTGTACCGTATCCTTGATCCACAAAATCGACCACAAATTTTGTGTCACTGTAAACCTGCAGTGTTCCATGAGTCTTTTTCTGACTTTCTGACAGAGAAACATGAGAGTGAAGTGACTTCAGTAACAAAACATTGTTATTTGTTTTTCCTTAGATAACCGGTTAAGGTTGTTCCAACATCATTTTTACACACAATAGTCGATTGGAATGGTTGTTTTCCGGTCTCTCCAGTAGGAGGCATTCCTTTCGATTACGGTTAAAGGTATCTACTAAAGCTGTGGATGCAAGGCTTAGTGAAATAAAGTAACTGTCTGCAGTGACATCAACCCTTTGTCTAAGTATGGTTCCATAAGCCTATTAACAACATTTTCACCTATTCCTGGGTCAGCTGGTCGAAGGGGATCAGCAGCAGTGAATGTAAATCCATCCAGTATGTATTCACTAAAAGCATATACAAGAAACCAGAATTTTTTACCAAACTTGTGGGGCTTGATTGCAATATACTGTGTGAATGAGCATCTTGTTTTAGACAGTAAAAGTTGTTTATCAATTGAAAGACACTCTGTTTTCCATGATAGCATTCCAGATATCTGAGGCAAAAGCATATTTGTCAGTTTCGAGGCGTTAATACCTAGTATGTGTGGTGTTAGACCATATATGCTTCATTATTTCGATAACTCCCTTTCGCCTCACAGTTTGTCTCAAAAACGGAGGACCCCATACTGTTGAACATATAATTTTGAGAGAAGAATTTACTGCCCCATACACTCCTCTTGCATACAACATGGCGACAAAAGCATCCAATTCTTCAATATCTACTGTCCAGTAATCATCCTGTGTTCGACGACGAGCCCTAGCTTCAGTGCAGTGATTTTTGTGGCGCATCATGGAAACATTGTAAACTAACCGCCAAACAGTAAGAAGTTTCCCACTTTGGATTTTCCTTTTAGGGTACGATGTTGGTGCTGCGCTGTCCTGCAAACTTTTACGAATTTTGCAGGCTACCTGAAAACATATGAAAAAATGACTGTATTTTTCATAACGTGTAATGCACTAATATCATATATATTTTGTTGTATTGCGTGATATCCTATTTCGTTGTACAATAGCATGCTAAATTAGATAATATTATTTATTATAGCAGCTTTTAATTGAAATTTTACAAACTAAAAGTATACACAAAGAGTAGAAATATTACTGACCTATATTAGAACCCACTGGCTTAATTTTCCATAGAATATGGAACATCGGATGTCATTCCGGACATAGCAGCTACATTGTTCCCTAAAATTGACGGAAAAGTGTTCTGAACCGTGTTTATATCATCACTTTCGTTGCACTAATCACTTTCTTCATTGTCCTGATCGCCGTCAGAAAACTCATATTCTTCATGTGAGTTCTCATCTCTTATTTTTCTCCGTTCTTTCAGTAATTCAGCGTCTGTCTGTCGCTTCCTGTATTCATAGCTCATGATTGATGGGACGACTATCAGATACCATCACACTAATTGAAATACTTGGTTCATATAACCGACAATCTGCACTGAATTGAATGGCATTCTTGTCCTTCTAGGTTGTAAGCGTCATATGTCACAACCTAGTAAAAAAAGCACACTCCAAAAAAAGCGGTGGTTAGTATTTCATACACTTGATGAAAAGTCGCAAAATATCAAGTCAGTCCAGTTTACGATTTGCTCGGAAAACAAGTGAAAAGTTCGAAAACGGGCCACCTTGGCCCTCGGTCCTTCTAGTGTTAAAGTGTACTCGTCCTTCAAACTAGGACAGTCGACACTTTTAAAAATATCAGCATTCCCATATATATCGATATTTAAAAAAAAATTAGACACGTCCTCGATATGTCGAAAAAATTGTCGATATAGCGACGGTAAAATAGCGACATACTGGCAAAAATAAATAAATATATAAACAAGTCGCCATACCGACCAAAAAAGTATCAGCTGCAATTGTAAATATATTGCCAGGTTTAGAGCTGTATATTTGAGTATCTATTTATTATTTGGTAGTCTAAAATACAGGGAGCGAAAGGCTATTTATAATTTGTACAGAAACCAGATGGCAGTCATAAGAGTCGAGGGGCATGAAAGGGAAGCAGTGGTTGGGAAAGGAGTGAGACAGGGTTGTAGCCTCTCCCCGATGTTATTCAATCTGTATATTGAGCAAGCAGTAAAGGAAACAAAAGAAAAATTTGGAGTAGGTATTAAAATTCATGGAGACGAAGTAAAAACTTTGAGGTTCGCCGATGACATTGTAATTCTGTCAGAGACGGCAAAGGACTTGGAAGAGCAGTTGAACGGAATGGACAGTGTCTTGAAAGGAGGATATAAGATGAACATTAACAAAAGCAAAACGAGGATAATGGAATGTAATCAAATTAAATCGGGTGATGCTGAGGGAATTAGATTAGGAAATGAGACACTTAAAGTAGTAAAGGAGTTTTGCTATTTAGGAAGTAAAATAACTGCTGATGGTCGAAGTAGAGAGGATATAAAATGTAGACTGGCAATGGCAAGGAAAGCGTTTCTGAAGAAGAGAAATTTGTTAACATCGAACATAGATTTATGTATCAGGAAGTCGTTTCTGAAAGTATTTGTTTGGAGTGTAGCCATGTATGGAAGTGAAACATGGACGATAACTAGTTTGGACAAGAAGAGAATAGAAGCTTTCGAAATGTGGTGCTACAGAAGAATACTGAAGATAAGGTGGATAGATCACGTAACTAATGAGGAGGTATTGAATAGGATTGCGGAGAAGAGAAGTTTGTGGCACAACTTGACTAGAAGAAGGGATCGGTTGGTAGGACATGTTTTGAGGCATCAAGGGATCACAAATTTAGCATTGGAGGGCAGCGTGGAGGGTAAAAATCGTAGAGGGAGACCGAGAGATGAGTACACTAAGCAGATTCAGAAGGATGTAGGTTGCAGTAGGTACTGGGAGATGAAGCAGCTTGCACAGGATAGAGTAGCATGGAGAGCTGCATGAAACCAGTCTCAGGACTGAAGACAACAACAACAGTCTGTACATCAACAAGCTAGCAGCCAGCTTATCCCCTTAGAACAAGAATTGAAAGGAAAACGATGCACGTTCGTTTTTGGCGATATCCACTTTGCTAACAATGGTAACTGCAGGTAGGTGACACAGTGAAAGATGTCCGATGGGTACGTCGTTCAGTTTCGTCACACTTCGGGTCTGTCTGTAACACGTCATGTCGACTACCCTGTTTTTCCATTTCTGGAAACGCCAGCGACATAGCAGCTGTAGTGTCAAAATTCCAGGTGAAGTTGAACACTGTGATTTCTGTTAGTAGAGACTCACACTTCTCCACCCACCGAGAAGTTCAATCTTCTCATTTAGATTATTGTTCATCTGTTTCCGCAACTGTTTTGAAGAATACCGATGTGAAGAAAAAGCACACTTGTTTTCCTTAAATATTGTTTTTTAACGCAAGTGGTGAGCTATTTTTTCACATCAGATATCTTGTTATTCCATCTACACCGCACCCCCCCCCCCCTTCCCCAGTGCAATTTGACTTCTACTTTGTGCCTTCTATACTTGCTTCACAGAGTCAAAGAGGAAGACTGGACGTGATGAAAACTCAAAAAGTAGTAAGACTCCTTCACATAGTGAAAGTAAAATTATGTTCTGCAACTATTTCGAGTGAACAACTTCAAATATTTATCGAAAATTGAAGAAAAATATAATATAAAATAAAAATATCGGCACTCGATATTTTTAGTGTGAGAACTATCATTCCCTCCGAAACTTGTGAGAGGAACACATTTTTTGCTAAGAGTTCGTTGTACATTTCGTTGAGTTACTCTTCTATGACATCCAAAAACTGTTGGTAAAATTCCTAGTGATTAGTTCTTCCTTATCACTTGAGCCAAGGCACGGTGCGATAATGTTCAAAAAGTAATCCGCCGATGCCTCGTCTACATTCCGTACTGAGTAAATGTCTTTATAATATCCCACAACATGTTCCTTCATCGTGCTTTGTTGAATATATTCATTTCCATCATCATCTATGACCCCAGTAATCAGTTTTTGTTTTCCCCCTACTGCTTCCCTTATTATATGATAGGCGGATACAGTTTCATTGTAAACATCATTGATATGTCGAGCCAATGCATTAATACCAGGTTAAGTTCCTGGGCATTCGTGCTTATTTGAGATTTAATTTTAATTAGGTTGGCCTCTAGAGCATCCGGTTTATTATATGGTTTTCTTAAAATTGTAAAGTAATATTCCAGAACATTTATCCTCCGTTGTGACTTATTCAGTGCAAAATGGGTGATGCATTCCTTTATTTGGAGCTTTGCTCAGTCTGTCCACCATAGCACTTTTTCTCGGTATCTGTCTCGTTTATCAAACATTTTTCTCATAATCTCTTGACTTTCCTGCCTAAATGCATTATCGTCAAGTAGCGACACATTCAGTTGCCGTACGCTACGCCCTACAGAAACTTTTTGTCTGGTTGCCGTAACGGTCATATGGCCAGCGCAGTGGTCGGTAAATTGATCGGCCATATCCCACAATGTTGCAGATTATTTAACATGCGTTTGGAGCTATAATTTCTGTCTAGTCTACTGGCATACTGCCTACTGACCTAAGTGTAGTGTGTAACAGACGGGTAGAGATAGATCCAGGTGTCTTTAAGGTCTACGTCATCTGTTAAAGTTTTTAAACCTGGCCAGAAGCTACAATTCGAATTCTCATCTCCATTCCCTACTATGCAATTGAACTTTCCTCCTAAGATTATATTTCGAAGCGCATTAGTCGGGATTGCGATTGCGCCTCAAAATAACTGAATGCTCGCTCTCCTACCGTTTGCACCCGTTGGGCCGTATATGTTGAGGAGGGGCCCATCTTCTAGCAAGGCAGCAATGTCTCTTCCTGACCCTCGGCACCCTTGAGCGACTCATTCTGTTCCCTTCCTGTACAGTATCGCCGTTACAGATTCTTCATCAATATTGAGTTTCACATCAAACCCAAGTACATCTGAAATCTTTGGCGTGATCACTTCTTAGATGAAAGGAAAGAATCTGTTAAGCAATTTCGTTTTAAGACTAAATGGATTGGTTGCAGTTGTCAATCATTATTTTATATCATTGCATACTGACGTCCAACAATTCAAGGTCCTTTGAACAGATTAAGTTGTTTTCTACGTTTTAAGGGCGTGTCGTTGCCAACGTTTGTCCCTGCCGCTTATCTACACTTACAAGCAGAACATCATGACCGTCTACCTAATTCCCTCTTGGCATGGATAACAGCGCCTACGCGTTGTGGCATCGAAGCAATGTGGCCTTGGTAGGTCGCTGGGAGGAGCCAGCACAACGTCTTCACACACAATTCCCGTAAAGTCCGTGGAGGAGAGCAAAGTACTCTGACGCCACGTTGAATCACATCCCAGATGTGTTTGATCGAGTTCGATCTGGCGAGTTTGGGGGACCAGAATATCAACTGGAACTCGCCCCTGTGTGACTCGAACAACTCCATCACACTCCTGGCCTTGTGACATAGCGCATTATTTTGTTGAAAAATGCCACTGTCATCGGGAAACATGGCCGTCATGAAGGGCTGTACGTGGTGTGCAACCAGTGTACCGTACTCAGTGGCAGCCATGGGGGCCTTGCACGAGCTCAACTGGACTCATGGGTGTCCAGGCAGGCGTTGCCCAGAGCATAAAGGAGCCGCCGCAATCTTGTCTCCGTCCCGCAGTACAAGTGTCAAGGAGCTGATCCCCTGGAAGACGACGGATACGCGCCTTCCCATCGGCTCGATGAAGAAGGTATCGGGATTCATCAGACCATGCCACACACTGCCACTGTACCAACGCCCAGTGCCTATGATCAAGTGCCGATTAGAGTCGTAGTTGCAGATGTCGTGACGTTAACATCGGTACATGGATACGTCGTCGGCTGGGAAGGTCCATCGTTAGGAGTGGTTGTACTCAGGTATCCCTGTGTTGTCGCCTCGCATGATGCTGCCTCATCGGTTGACGTTTACTGTCCAGCTGCGGAAGCCTCAGTAGGCTCGCCACGTCTCTTGCGGGGACTGGGGAACACATGTTTCTGCATGATTTTCCGTTTACATCTTGGATCCATCGTGTACCGCTGTAACGTCATCAGACTTTTGTTTCGTAGGTATTTGTGCTGTTTTCTTTTAGGGGTCCTCTTCAGAGGTCATACTACTCTCCTCTAGTGGCCGTTTCTTGTTTTTATTTGAATGAGAACTGGAAGAACTTGGATCGTCCTTATCTATGTCGTTATCTTGCTAGTGAATTTAAATTTCAATGACTATGGGGCTGCTTTCTTGGAAGACAGTTACAGAATGGTCTTTATCGGTTTCACCGTTTAGTTTTAGGCTTTAGTTTTAGTTATATCATGTTCCGTAGATCATTTTACCGATTATTTTATCGATATGATGTGGAACAAGTCAGATTACAAGAATATATATATATATATATATATATATATATATATATATATATATATATATATATTAGTGTCCATATTAATATTACCGAAATTTTTAGTTCTACACATACAGCTACGTTTAGAGGTAAATTTTTTTTACCATTTCTGAAACAGAAACTCTTCCATGGAGTAGAAGGAGTTGTCCAAAAGAAATGATTTTAAGCTAGATTTAAAACTTGATCTGCAACCTGCCGCAAACTTTATGTTGTTGGGCAAATGATCAAAGATTTTTGTTGCTGAATATCGTACTCCTTTTTGAGCAACTGACAGCTTCAATAACGGATAGGAAAGGTAATTTTTCCCTCTAGTGTTGTACGTATGAACATAACTGTTCTTTGCCAATTGAGAAGGATTATTTGTAACGAATTTCATTAGCGAATATATGTACTCTCATGGTGCAGTTAAAATATCTAACTCCTTGAAAAGGTGCCTACATGACGTCCTTGGATGAACGCCACTAATTTTCTCACTGCTCCCTTTTGTGTGTTCAATACTTTATGTCTAAAGCCGGCCGAAGTAGCCGAGTGGTTCTAGCACTGCAGTCTGGAACCGCGCGATCACTACGGTTGCAGGTTCGAATCCTGCCTCGGGCATGGATGTGTGTGACTTCCATAGGTTAGTTAGGTTTAAGTAGTTCTAGGTTCTAGGTGACTGATGACCTCAGAAGTTAAGTCCCACAGTGCTCAGAGCCATTTTTTTATGTCTAAGTGGTGAGTTACCCCAGAAAACTATTCCATAAGACATTATTGAGAGGAAATACGCAAAGTATGTTAGGAGGCTGATCTGTTTATTACCAAGACTAGCGATTATACGAAGAGCGAAAGAAGCTGAACTTAGTTGTTTGAGAATCTCAGTAATATGCCTCTTCCAGTTCAAGTTGTCATCAATGTGAACACTCAAAAACTGGCAGAAATCTACCCTGTTAACTGTGCCTGTTCACATGTTACGTCAATTGTCGGTATGACTATTCTTTGTACAGAAATGGATATAGTGAGTTTTTCAAAAATTAAGGGAGAGTCCATTATCTGAAAACCACTTAATAATTCTTTGAAAGACATCCTTAACAATATCTTCAGCTGCTTTATCTGGAATGGGATTTATTATAACACTCATGCCATCTGCAAAAAATACTACTTCCACTTGCTGAACGTTAAGTGGGAGTTCATTCACATGAATAAGGAACACCAGAGTACCTAAAATTGAACCCTGTGGGACTCCCTTTGTGATAACTCACCATTCACTAGAATTTACCACCCTCCCAACATTATTTGTGCTATTCGGCACATCTTTTTGCTTTCTGTTCATTATGTACCAGCTTGGTCTGATTTATAACGTAATTAACTTGTTCTGGTCTCTTATTCAAGGGTGGGAGTTCCCCTGAGCTAAAATCAGGGACTGACCTGAGGAATACATGGGAGAAATTTCGGTGTTGTCCGCTGCATTACTTGTATGGATCAGTTCCTGTGTCTCAGATCCTGTCCGCTGTTTCAAATTATTTCGTAGAACTAGCACTCACCGTGGATAGTTTTCCCGAAGACGTCCTGACTCACTGCATACGTGACCTGTGGGATCTCCCCAACATATATTATGTCTTGCAACCTCCACAAAAATGTGGGACGGGATATCGGACGTAAAAAACATTCTAACGGACATAATCCCGTTGTAGCACTGGATCTCGTTTCTCTTAGACCACTTTTCGAATTCTATTCTTTTGACCTATCCGTAATTAGAAAGTCCTTGTGTCAAGTCCTTTATGTCTATCTCTAGAGGAATATTTACCAGATTCCAGTACACTGTTGACGCTACTTATGTCAACGGTACTGGCGGAATCATCACGATGACGAAATTCAAATTTGCCGTAGGTTTTCAGTCATATTCTTTCTAACAATAGAGACTATGCAATTTTTGCAGTAACGCAGTGCTTCCTATTACCTATTTGAATTAACTCACCATTATGACCAGAAATAGCGAAATTATCACGCAGCCAGTCATTAGTTTTCAAAGCCTTAGCGTGCACATGCCTTGTAGTCTTGTCAAAGGCAAACCTCTACGTATTTTTCCTTATCGAATCCATGGACACGATTTAGAGATACGAAAGAGAATATCCGCTTCACGGACTAAACACAACGATGCAAAGAACTATTACTACTTACAAGTTCGGTGACTGCACAAGGAAACGTGATATACACGTTCAGTAGCAACTGTTTACGAGACCACTCAGTTGAGTGCCGCAGTGCACGTCAACGCAGGCTGAGCACCGCCGAGACTGACCGCGAGACCATTAGGCGCACCATATGGCTAAACAGTTCACCCATAGGTTCTTTGGAAATTTGTGGTAAGGTCTTATGAGGCCTGACTGCTGACGTCATCGGTCCCTAAGCTTACACACTACTTTATCTACCTAAGTTACGCCAAGGACAGCACACACACCCATGCCCTAGGGAAGACTCGAACCTCCGACGGGGAAAGCCGCGCTAACCGTGCAAGACACCAGAGACCGTGAGGCTACCCCGGGCGGGCGCATATGTTTTGCTGAGTGAGTTTGCCTATTTGCATATATGACCGTGTATTTTGATTGCATTGACTTAGAAGTTTAAATTATTTACCCTACCAAGAGACAGTAGACCTTAGTAGTTATCATAAATTTCGACATGATGCCTCTATCCGTTCCAGAGAAAGAAGTCAACAGATGGAAAGAGAAACAAACGGACAACAAATGGAAAAAAAGTATTTTTGTGTGATATACAAATTAACAATTTTCGGATGTTTTCCTTTTCTTGCACTATGAAACTTTTCTTAACACATTTTATGATGCTAAGTCAACGAGAAGTACCCTACCTTAATGAGTGAGTTTCCGAGTATTATGCGGACATCGTGGCCGTATTAAAGGGGAGCGTTTCGAACTGTAGTTGCGTAATATACCAGTTAAAGTCGGGCCTCAACTACCACTGCCAACAGCTGCAAACAACTGCGTTGTAGCCACTACAAAATGCTTTGTGTTGTGGAATGGTTTTCTTTTTTTTTATTTGAATGCAACTCTCACGACAATAAAAGGAATGTCACTTCCGCTTTTGACGGCCGGAGTGGCCGAGCGGTTGTAGGCGCTACAGTCTGGAACCGCGCGACCGCTACGGTCGCAGGTTCGAATCCTGCCTCGGGCATGGATGTGTGTGATGTCCTTAGGTTAGATAGGTTTAAGTAGTTCTAAGTTCTAGGGGACTGATGACTTCAGAAGTTAAGTCCCATAGTGCGCAGAACCATTTTGAACTTTCGCTTTGGTGGAAGCACAGAAAGCGGACGTAACATGACAGCCGTTCGAGAGGGAGGAGACGCTTATTGCCGCGCACTACTCTTCTTCCCTCGGGCAGTTTAAGTTCTCTTATGTTTACGGGCCCAGCCGGCTGCCACGATACACTGTCCGCATTTTATGAAAGTATGTGATATAAATGACGTTACCTGTTGATACCAACTAAGCAGCTTAAATTTTTCACACAGCAAAGGGACTGTAGACCTTATATGTGACATAAATTCAACTTGGGAGAGCTATACCCGTTCCTGATAAGATGGCCTCTTTAACCGTCGAACAGACAAAAAAGTGATACTAACCAGGGTTGCGACTTCACCGATGTAGTGTTACTACGCGTATCACTCAATGATTATTGTTTGAAATATGACCATGTGCAGACTTCGTCACCTACGTCGTTTACAAAACTCTTCAAAAAATTATTTAATTTCTTTTAAAGTTCTCTATAAAAGATGCTTGAACGAAACTGTAATTAAAACACCATCAGATGAGTTGTTTGTGCAAAATTACGTCATTCAGTCCAACTGGTTCGCGCAAACTTTTGAAATTTAGATGTCGTTTGTTTCTTCTTGGGAATTATATTCTTGCAAGTTATCTTATTTTTCCCATATTAAAATCAGCCTGTAAAACTTTTAAGATTCAAAAATCGAAATCAAACACTTCTGAAAATTAATATCTTTGAAAAAATTCAGTAATAATTTTCCTCAATATAACTCTTCATAAATAATTCTCGAACACGTATTTAAGCTTTAGAGCGTACACTGTTTTATTGTCTTCGTATATGCTACATACAGATGTGAACATCAGACTCGACAAAACAGAACTGAACAAAATACAACATTAACTAAACATTCTGTGACGTCATTACAATGGAAAAATTACAAATTTTTATTTATTTGAATGTTGGAGGTTCGACGGACCCACCCGGTCACAGGATCTTCTGCTGCTCTTTGGCCGTTGGCCCGCGGCGTCTAGTGGCCAGCAATTTTCTTTCTGGTTCCGGGGGTGAAGGTGCTGTTTGCGCTAGTTGCGCTGCTCTCTCCAAACATGAAACATACAAAACAAGAACACAAAACTTTAAATATTTTACAAATATTACAAATACATAAACAAAACACTAAATTAAACTTATATTTACCTGCAAACTGAGCTGATCCTCGTGGATGGGTGACGCTTTAATTTCGCGTCCCGTTACACCGATTGATACGAAACGCTAAAAAGTCTTTCAGCCGCTAGCTCCACATAATTTCAAATGCACAGTGTTGAGTCCGTGGTAATGTGGCTGTCGGGAGAATGTCATATCAAGCACGGGCCTCGCCGCAGCCTTTGTCCAACGCACCTTCGACCACGAAGATGTTAATACACTCCTGGAAATGGAAAAAAGAACACATCGACACCGGTGTGTCAGACCCACCATACTTGCTCCGGACACTGCGAGAGGGCTGTACAAGCAATGATCACACGCACGGCACAGCGGACACACGAGGAACCGCGGTGTTGGCCGTCGAATGGCGCTACCTGCGCATCATTTGTGCACCGCCGCCGTCAGTGTCAGCCAGTTTGCCGTGGCATACGGAGCTCCATCGCAGTCTTTAACACTGGTAGCATGCCGCGACAGCGTGGACGTGAACTGTATGTGCAGTTGACGGACTTTGAGCGAGGGCGTATAGAGGGCATGCGGGAGGCCGGGTGGACGTACCGCCAAATTGCTCAACACGTGGGGCGTGAGGTCTCCACAGTACATCGATGTTGTCGCCAGTGGTCGGCGGAAGGTACACGTGCCCGTCGACCTGGGACCGGACCGCAGCGACGCACGGATGCACGCCAAGACCGTAGGATCCTGCGCAGTGCCGTAGGGGACCGCACCGCCACTTCCCAGCAAATTAGGGACACTGTTGCTCCTGGGGTATCGGCGAGGACCATTCGCAACCGTCTCCATGAAGCTGGGCTACGGTCCCGCACACCGTTAGGCCGTCTTCCGTTCACGCCCCAACATCGTGCAGCCCGCCTATAGTGGTGTCGCGACAGGCGTGAATGGAGGGACGAATGGAGACGTGTCGTCTTCAGCGATGAGAGTCGCTTCTCCCTTGATGCCAATGATGGTCGTATGCGTGTTTGGCGCCGTGCAGGTGAGCGCCACAATCAGGACTGCATACGACCGAGGCACACAGGGCCAACACCCGGCATCATGGTGTGGGGAGCGATCTCCTACACTGGCCGTACGGCTCTGGTGATCGTCGAGGGGACACTGAATAGTGCACGGTACATCCAAACCGTCATCGAACCCATCGTTCTACCATTCCTAGACCGGCAAGGGAACTTGCTGTTCCAACAGGACAATGCACGTCCGCATGTATCCCGTGCCACCCAACGTGCTCTAGAAGGTGTAAGTCAACTACCCTGGCCAGCAAGATCTCCGGATCTGTCCCCCATTGAGGATGTTTGGGACTGGATGAAGCGTCGTCTCACGCGGTCTGCACGTCCAGCACGAACGCTGGTCCAACTGAGGCGCCAGGTGGAAATGGCATGGCAAGCCGTTCCACAGGACTACATCCAGCATCTCTACGATCGTCTCCATGGGAGAATAGCAGCCTGCATTGCTGCGAAAGGTGGATATACACTGTACTAGTGCCGACATTGTGCATGCTCTGTTGCCTGTGTCTATGTGCCTGTGGTTCTGTCAGTGTGATCATGTGATGTATCTGACCCCAGGAATGTGTCAATAAAGTTTCCCCTTCCTGGGACAATGAATTCACGGTGTTCTTATTTCAATTTCCAGGAGTGTAGAAGCGATACACGGCCCGCTATTCACGGCCCTAGCGCTACCCCCGTATAGTCGATAGCGGTCATGGACTCCAGCATCGATTGACTCGAGTTCGTTATCGGCCGAGAGTGCGAGCGCCCCGTAATAAACTTAGGCGTCCACCGTCGGGCCGCATACACGCACCCCGTAGCGCGCGCGTATCCGTGCGTGTGGGTGTGCGTGTGTTTGCAGGGGGCGCTGTGTCAGCGGCGCATCTCTTAATTAACACTCTGCCTTAATCACGGCTGCTTTGCGCCGCGGTGTTTTATGTGTACACTCTGGCGGTACACAGCAGACGGCGCGCAGCGGGCGGGGCCCGGCCCGGGCAGGTAGCCACGCCGCGCTGCTCCCACACCGCTAAACACAGCGCCGCCGCGAAATGCCACGGCGGCGTCCTCCGCCTGCCGCCCATCGCCGAAGGACCGATCATGAATAATGCAGCGGGCACCCGCCCCTCCGCGCCGTCCTCGGCCACATTAAATTCAATTCTCTAAATGCAAATTATATGTTTTTGCGGCAATAAAAAGGAGTAACCGGTGCTCTAAAGTTTCTCGCTGCGCGGGATTTATGCTCGTCGCCGCCGTCGCCGTCGCCGCTGTGCCCGGCGCAGCGTTGAAAGCCTGCAGCGGCGACGGCGTCGGAGGAGGGACACTGGGTTTACGTTGTTCCAGAAGAACGGCGCACTGCCGCCTGTGAAGGTACTCTGCATTCACGTCCACCACTCTTCGCCGTCAGTGTGCTGATGATGGTAGTGTACTTTCTTCATAGGGCCCGTGTGGTTCTGTCTGTCTGTGTGTGTGTGTGTGTGTGTGTGTGTCTGTCTGTCTGCCACCTACACATTCTCTTACTACCAGTGTTCTTCCTTAACAGCTTATAGAGGGTGGTTCTTATTTATGTTTGAAAGCTCCCGGAGCGACGTACACGGTGTGATCAAAAGTATTCGGACACCCCCAAAAACATATGTTTATCATATCAGGTAGAGAGCCTGTATACAGAGAGAGTGGCCTTAGGTGAAGTTGCCCGTGATTGGTTGATTAGCTTTGGCAGGAAAATGGCACCAAACGTCTCTCGCGCTTCCTATGTTCGCCGTGCTTTTGAGTTGAATTGAAGTTCAGAGGACTTTTGGAAAGGATTAAAAGGTATTTGAATTATTGAGAGACTTGTTATGCGTTGTGCATGCATGTTCCATTTAGTTGTATATCCTTTTTAGTACGTAATTAGCGTTTGCGACCTTAAATACAAGTGTTTTATGATGAAGTTGGTAGGCCTACATGTTTGAAGTAAACACGTTAGTAATTGTATAGTATTGTTTTTGACATATGTAATTCGTTCTGCAGACGTTCGTAAACGATGCCAGGTTGTGCTGCATTTGGTTGTTCCGATAGAGGCGAAGGTGGATTTCGCATGTTAGCATTTCCAAGCAATGAAGAAAGATGAAAGCAGTGGGAAGTCGCAGTCAATAGGGCTGACAAATCAAACAGGAGCCGTGTGGAAACCAACCAAGTACTCTCATCTATGCGAAGTAAGTCGTTTTTGCTTTTTATTACATATAAAACAACTTGCAATATATATAGTTAAACTTGAAAACAGACTTGTAAATTGGCTGTGTGAAAATTATTATAACACATTATTCTTATAAACAGAGGCATTTAACGAATGATTTCGCCATATTGTCTTGTGCTTTTGATTCGGTGAGTGTGTACTCCACTACTCCACTATTCACCATTCAAAAGTCCCGCCCGCAGTTTGGCAGAAAAATGGCCGCTGTATCGTCCGGTTGACCACTCTCTCCCTATACAGGCTCTCTAATGTTAGGTGCATTGTACTGCCACCTACTGTCAGGTACTCCTTACCAGCGACCTCAATAGACATCAGACATCGTGAGAGAGCAGAATGGGGCGCCCCGCGGAAGTCACGGACTTCGAACGTAGTCAGGTGATTCGGTGTCACTTGTGTCATATATCTGTACGCGAGATTTCCACACTCCTAAACATCCCTAGGTCCATTGTTTCCGATATGATACTGAAGTGGAAACGTGAAGGGACACGTACAGCATAAAAGCGTACAGGCCAAACTCGTCTGATGACTGACAGAGAACGCCGGCAGATGAAGAGGGTCATAATGTTTAATAGGCAGACATCTATCCACACCATCACACAGGAATTCCAAACTGCATCAGGATCCGCTGCAAGTACTATGACAGTTAGGCGGGAGGCGAGAAAGCTTGGATTTCATGGTCGAGCGGCTGCTCATAAGCCACACATCACGTTGGTAAATGCCAAACCACGCCTCGCTTGGTGTAAGGAGCGTAAGCTTTGGACGACTGAACAGTGAAAAAACGTTTTCTGGAGTGACGAATCATGGTACACAATGTGGCGATCCGATGTGGATGTGGCGGGCGAATGCCCGGTGAACGTCATCTGTCAGCGTGTGTGGTGCCAACGGTAAAATTCGGTGGTGTTACGGTGTGGTCGTCTTTTTCATGGAGAAGGCTTTCAGCCTTCGTTGTTTTGTGTGGCACTATCACGGCACAGGCCTACATTTATGTTTTAAGCACCTTCTTGCTTCCCACTGTTGGCCGGCCGGTGTAGTCGAGCGGTTCTAGGCACTTCAGTCTGAAACCGCGCCACCGCTATGGTCGCAGTTCGAATCCTGCCTCAGGCATGGATGTGTGTGATGTCCTTAGGTTAGTTAGGTTTAAGTAGTTCTATGTTCTAGGGGACTGATGACTTCAGATGTTAAGTCCCATAGTGCTCAGAGCCATTTGAACCATATTTTCTAACTATCACTGCTGTCATTTATTACCAACATCTGAGACGTCTTGCGCACGCAGTCCATAAACAACGACCAGAAATATTGAGTGAAGTGATGCTATTCTACGATAACGGCCGCCCGCGTTCTACTAGACTGACAATAGGGACTATACAGGAGTTAGGTTGGAAAGGCATTCCGTATCCATCTTATTCACCTGATCTTGCGCCCTCAGATTTTCATCTTTTCCGCTCTATCGAGTAACCATAAAGGAACTTGCTTTATGAACTTGTGCTCCCAACATGGATCGGCAAAAACTTCGCCTCATAATCGCATAATTTCTATAGTCTTGGAATCGAAAAGTTACCTTAGCGTTGGCAGACTTTTGTAAATAGTGAAGTAGAATATATTATTGATGACTAATGTCTCTGTTACGTGTATCTGTTGTGCGCAAAAGTGCTACGAAATTATGCAGAAACCCTATATTAGCAATTTTACGTGGAATGAAGAGTTGTTTGAACTATTTGCCTGAAATGTAGCTTGTTTGGAAGTGTAACATGGACGATAAGCAGGACATGCAAGTAGGAAATAGGAACTTTTGAAATGTCCTGTCACAGAAGAATGCTGAATATAAGATGAGCAGATAGGATAGCCAAGAAACAGGTACTAAATATTTTGAGGGGGTAGTAATTTTTACGGCACTACTTCACTAAAAGAGGGGATAGCTTGATAGGACACATCCTGAGGCATCGCCAGTTTGGCAACGGAGAGGGTAAAAATTCTAGAGGGAACCTAATGGATCGACTGCAGTTAACAGTTTAGGTTGCAATAGTTATGCAGAGGTGAAGTAACCGGCGGAGGGCAGACTAGAAGTGAGAGCCACATTATTGAACTGCCAACGACTGAGGACGATAACTACAATGTTATGCAAAATATGTAATCCCCATATATTTACTGTCATCGTTGACCATACTATTCAATAAAAGGTAAGTATTATGTGCATATTTGTATGTGCGATGTCTGTTCTTTAGGACATATATTTATACGTGTGGTGTCCGAAAGAACAGACACCGCACGTATTTAAATATATATGTCTTGACGGCCATTAAGATTATTTCAGTGCGGATACACTATCTATTCTGAGCTCTTGCGGGAACCCAGCGTGATGCGATCTATTTTTATCATCAAAACAGATCGGTGTTCTTGAACATCCACACTATTCGTATGATTTGACACCTGCAGACTTTTTATATTTCCGAAAATATAATATACTTCAAAAGGGGAGCGTTTCAATGGCACTGAGTTCTGTGATCATCAGACTGAAGGAAGTACTGAATCAGAACTTCCAGCATTCTTTCGCGAAATTGTATGATCGATATAAACGGTATGTGGAGGTGCAAGGTGATTATACTGAATCCATATAACTGCGAAATTGAAATAATGTTCTTAGATGGGACATAACGCTAGCTGTCTCATTATTTTTATGACGTATTGTGTGTTTCAAGTAAGGCAATGTAAGATTTGTAGGTTGTCTCTGGTCAGGGAAGGGAAGGAACTGGGTTGTAAGGTCTCTGGGACAAAACAAGAAGCAAGTGGTGTCGCTTCCCCAGCTCCACACTGTAACTACGAAAATGAGACCTTTATGTCAAGTGGTGATATCGAATTTCTTGTAGGAAGGTTAAAACCCTATCTGCTTTCGTTGTATCATCAGCTTTGGTCGCTCTGTAGGGGCACTGAAGGAGGGTCCTCTGCAGTGTGTCACGAAACAAAACCACGTCACACCGTCGCCAGTGATCAATCCGTGCCGTCCGCTGTGGACGAACTATTCTAGGCTCTTCAGTCCGGAACCACGCAGTTGCTACGGTCAGAGGTTCGAATCCTGCCTCGGGCATGGATGTGTGTGATGTCCTTAGGTTGGTTAGGTTTAAGTAGTTCTAAGTTTTAGGGGACTGATGACCTCAGATGTTGTCCCATAGTGCTCAGAGCCATTTGAAGCATTTGTTCAATCCGCCAGCGTTCCTGTTGTTGTTCGATCGGCCCTGGGATTCATCCTGTCCGTTCTCTCTCTTCACTAACAGCACGGATACGACGCTAACATCAACCATGCACTTACGAGAGCGTCATTATACAGTTAACATGTTATGATGCAGCTCTCAAACCACACAATTGAAAGGTGCCGTTGTCCTTCAACCTATCGCCAGGTGTTTTCCAACCAATAATCCCATAATTCTTTTTTAAAAAAATCGCGGTTTCGCACTGAGATGTGTCCATAGGCGACGGCGAGACGGCATTCGTCATCCCTCCTCTCCCCCCTCCCCCTTACAGAGCTTTTATTCATATATTGAGGGCATGACTATGAGCTGTGTGAGAAAATTAATAAGACTGATTTTTTTATCTAAAAAAGCTGTTATTTTTTTCTAACAATACTGTTCCCTTCAAAGTAGTTCCCTTTGTCAGCTATACACCGGTTTTTAAGGCTTATTCAATGTCGGGAAAAGCAAAAAGCCACAAGCACTCAGATCAGGCGAATAGGGAGTCTTCGGAACAACAGGGACGTCTCCTGACGTCAAAAAATTGGTGATAGAAGTGGCTGTGTGAAGTAGCGCATGCGTGATGCAGCATCCACTTGTCTGCATTGTCTGGTCTTGCTCGATTCATCCTTTTCCTGAGCCTTTCAACATCTTCGTAAAACACTTCGTTGACAGTTTTTCCTGGAGGTTCAAATGGTTCAAATGGCTCTGAGCGTTATGGGACTTAACATCTGTGGTCATCAGTCCCCTAGAACTTAGGACTACTTAAACCTAACTAACCTAAGGACATCACACACATCCATGCCCGAGGCAGGATTTGAACGTGCGACCTCAGCGGTCACGCGGTTCCAGACGGAAGCGCCTAGAACCGCCTGGCCACACCGGCTGGCTTTCCTAGAGTAACAAATTCTTTACGGACGATATCCCTACTGTCTAAAATATAAATCAGGATTCTTTTCATCTTTGATTTGCTCATTTTGAAGTACGGTAAAAGTTTTTATGTTTAACAGGTCACCCGTTACTCCTATTGTTAAACGTCGGCTAGGTCTCACAAGGGCACGGACGAGTTCGACGTTTCCGTAGGTTTTTGATATTGAAGGTCTCCCGGGGCGAGGTTCTTCTTCAACGTGTTTTCGGCCTTCGAAAAGTGATTTGTACCTGTGGAAAACTTGTGCTCTTGATAAGGAATTTTCCCCATATGCCTGCTTCAACTTTTAGAAGGTCAGCTTAGCGGATTCCCTTGCTTAACACAAAATTTGATTTGATAACATTGCTCTAAATTCCGCAGTTCCATTAGCGTAACACGCAACTGAAACACTATTTCACCGATGGCGTTCTCAAAATCAGGTAATGGATACACCGAGCTGAAACTTGTACCAGAGAAGCAGAATAACGCAGCGGTGGCAGATCGCTCCCTGTGCTGTCAGTCTCATTACTTTCTCACGCACCTCGTATCAATTCTCTGCAGTGTGTAAAGTCTTTTGCGTCACCTATAAAATTTAGTGCTTTTGGCATGACAAGTCTCGAAACTGACCAAGACATCTTTATCAAAACTGGAATTTTTGGAGCCTTGTCCTCCCCTGCGAAAATATCTGCGGGTGCCCATGGATGTGTCTCAACTAAATACAGCACTGCAAGCAGTTCTATTTATCACAAACGACGCCGTTGTCGATATCAGCCATTGCATAATCATAAAGTGTGACGATTAAGAAATAAAGTTTGAGGCAGCAACATCTGAGACGAGGTCGAGTAAAACTTTGTAAAAATTTGATCAATTAACAGAATGACTTCTGTTTCCTCTTTTATCTCGAAGTTCCACAGCTATTGAGGGAATTGACAAAGACTTTTTCTATGTGTCATTAATCCTAATAACTATAATTAGTTAATGAGCCGGACCGGTAGGTGAGCGGAGGTGACACCCCGTGCGCTTGGGATGAAGTGCTCGTAAACACAAATTAACCTCCAGAATTCAAAACTAAACGACTTCCTAACGAATGAGAGAAATGTGTGACACGGCAGACACGATTCTAATCAGTGCGTTGATCACAATAGAATGACCAAACCAAAATTTGAACGGTGTTCTGTTGTACCTCTTTCAAATTCGTAAATGTTTTGCTTCCGAAGATCTGTCTGGTATAAGAGCAAAAATTAAAATTCGCTTTTCTGACAGCTGCTTATTTATACATTAGATAGTTAGGAGCTCCAACTTGAGGCGTGTAATGAGACCCCTTAGGGACATGGCTACCAAGAAGGGAAAGAACCCCAATGTGCACTCCGTGTGCATACCGGATGGAGTCATTTCAGATGTGAAACGGTTGCTTCCGGATGCCATGAAGAGAACAGAGTGCAGCCAACTGCAGATGGTTGCTGACGTCGGTACCAATGATGTGTAACATTTTGGATGAGAAGAGGTTCTCTCTGGTTTTGAGCCGCTAAGAGAAGTGGTAAAGGCTTGCCAATCTTGCTTGCAAGATGAAAGCAGAACTGACCATTTTAACATAGTCGACAAGACCGATTGCGAACGTTTAGCACAGAGCCGAGTGGAAGGTCTGAATCAGAGGCTCAGACGGTTCTGGGACAGTGTAGGCTGCAGATGTCTCGACTTGCGCCAAAGGGTGGTTGGGTTTCGGGTTCCGCTGATTAGGTCAGGTGTCCACTATACGCAGGAGGCGGCTACACGGGTAGCAGGGGCTGTGTGGCGTGGACTGGGCGGTTTTATAGGTTAGAGGGTCTCGGCAAAACACAAGAATGGCTTCAGTCACAAAGGGTGCAGGCCGAACATAGGAAGAATATAGAGACAGGACCCATCGGTATGACAGTTGTAATTGTCGTAGCTGTGTTGGGGAAAGTATCACGGCTCCAAGCCCTAATAGAAAGCACTAATGCTCAAATAGTTATAGGCACTGATAGCTGGCTAAAGCCGGATATAAGTTCAGCCGAAATTTTTGCGAAGAACCTGATGGTGTTCCGAATGGATAGGCTAAACACAGTTGGCGGTGGCATGTTTGTTGCTGTTAGAAGTGTCGCGAAATAGAATAGTTCCTGTGAGTTAGTGTGGGCAGAGGGCATTGTTGGCAACAGGAATAAAATAATAATTAGATCCTTTTCCCGACCTCCCAGTTTAGATGATACAGTTTGAGTCGTGGTAAAAATTTGCCGTTTTGAAGAGCGCGCTGCACGCGTAGTATAAAGCAGTCGCCTCCGTTTCTGGCGGTGGCGCCGCTGTGGCAATCGCAGCTTTGGTCTCTTCCTCTGGTGGGAAAGGGGAAAAGTTGCTTGTTCACGTGCATTTAAGTGGCGCTATGAGCTCACCAGTTGGTCAGTCTGTCAGTCTCGGCAAGTCTAGTCAGTTGGTCAGTTAGGTCAGTGTGGGGCAGTCAGTGTCTGTCTGTCGTACGGAATGCTACTATGTGTTAGGCCGCCAGTCTGCTCGAGTTGCTCGGGCAACGGTCATTGGCGGTCGGATCGATCGGTTGGTCGGCCTCGCACTGAGACACAAGATGACTTTTTCGCAAAGAGAGTCGGCGCATGTGAGGTCGCCACTTGAGTCCAGTGGGCCGCGCCGCATAGCGAGGGATAATGGCTTCGCGGCCGACACCTGAGCGACAGGAGTCAACCCACGACGTCGGTGTGGCCGGCGTGAGTTGCGACGCCGTGAGACGGGAGATCGGCGCGCCTTTTTGCGTCCTTTGAAGCGGCTGGCAGCAGACAGTTCGGGAGAAGGTTGGGGGTGTGCGCCATGTCTTCGCCAGAAATCGCAGTTTATTAGAAGTTAAGTGAATGGAGATATGTTGTTTCATTTACTTGTTAAATTCTACTTGTTTTCTTGGTGAGGTCACCAGCCGCTTTTGTTTTGGGGTCATCCCACCATTCTTCTCCGTTTGCCCACCCGCAGGAAGGTGATTATTTGTGAATTGGGTGGTCCACTTTCCCTTGTGGAGTTGAGGAGGGTTAGAGCAATCTGCGGTTCGGGTTGTTCAGTAATCCCCCTGTCAATCTGCCATACGTTAATAGCTGCCTCCATCATGTTTGTGTTATTTGGTGTTAACGAATTTATAAAATTAATGTGTAAAGGCCGAATTCCTGAAATATGTTTTCATCTTGGCTATCATCTTGCGAGGCGGTATATGTGTAATGTAGAGCATGTTGTACATTTTATGTAAGTCTGAATTTCATGGAATTTATTTAAATAGTCATTTTTATAAATTTGCCATCCTTCCACCGTAAGAGTCGTTTTAAAAACAAATTTCACTTTCGATGGCAAATAATTTCTTAGTGTGAGTGTTTGTACCATTTGCATCCCTCTTACGGGGTGCATAGTTAATGTGTTTGTGTGGGTATTTAAAATTTTTAGTCTAAAGTAATCTGGTGTGTTGCAAATTTGCATCAGTGTAGTCTTCCAGAGGTTGTCGTGAGCGGTCGTGACTACGACCGTGTTGAAAGGGAGCGGCAAGGTTCTCAGGCCGAAGGCTCATACTGTCAGTATTGTTCTTTCTGCCTCTAAATAAAATTGTAACCTGATATTTCGAGGGTGCTTTTCTGCTTATAAATTTTAAATCTGTTTTTGAAAAGGCTTTCATGAATAAAATTCCCATTTGTTAAAGGTAATTTCATTTTCATCAGTTACTCCCTGGCAACTACTTCCACGCTCGCCTAGTGTGATTAACTTTGTTAATGTTCTTCATGAATCGCTAGTAAATAAAATAAAATCTGTAAGAAAATATTTTGAAAGTAAATTAACGGTTCACAGTTGCTGAAAGGTTCAAAGAAAACTTGAGTTGGATTTCAAACACGTGCCAAACTCATACGATTATAGTTGGTGGTGACTTTAATTTACCCTCGACATGTCGGCGAGAATACGTGTTAATTCCGGAATCCGAAACTGAGCTAAACACGTTCTCTGAAAATTATTTCGAGCAGTTAATTCAAGGGTCCACGAGAATATCAAACGGTTGTGAAAGCACACTTAAGCTCTAAGCAACAAATAATCCTGAGATATTAACGAGCATCAAAACCGATACAGGGATTAGTGTACACAGGGTTGTCGTACCGAGATCGAATATTGTAACCCCCAAATCCTCCAAAAGTAAATGAAAAATATACCTATTCAAAGAAACAGACAAAAATTCACTTGATGCCTTTCTGAGAGACAATTTCCACTCCTTCCAAATTAATAATATGAGTGTAGACCAGATGTGGCTAGAATTCAAAGAAATAGTATCGGCAGCAATTGAGAGGATTTATACCAAATAAATTAACAAACGACGGATCTGATCCTCCTTGGTACACGAAATGGGTTCGAACACTGTTGCAGAAACAACGAAACAAACATGCCAAATTTAGGTAGACCCAAAATCTGCAAGATTGGCGATCTTGTACAGAAGTTCGAAATTTAGAGCGTACTTCAACGCGAGATGCTTATAACAGTTTGAACAACGAAATTTTATCTCGAAACCTGACAGAAAATTCAAAGAGATTCTGGACGTATGTGCAGTTTGTTAGCAGCAGGAAACAATCAATGCCTTCTCTGCGCGATAGCAATGGAGATACTATCGAAGACAGTGCTGCAAAAGCAGAGTTACTAAACACAGCCTTCCAAAATGACTTCACAAAAAAAGACGAAGTAAATATTTCAGAATTCGAATCAGGAAGAGCTGCCAACATGAGTAACGTAGAAGCAAATATCCTCGGAGTAGTGAAGCAACATAGATCAATTAATAAAAGCAAGTCTTCTGGTCCAGACTGTCCACCAATCCGGCTCCTTTCGGAGGGAGCTGATGCATTAGCTCCATACTTAACAATCATATACAACCTTTTGCTCGACGAAAGATACGTACCCAGAGACTGGAAAGTTGCGCAGATCACACCAATATTCAAGAAAGGTAGTAGGAGTAATCCACTAAATTACAGGCCCATACCGTTAACGTCGATATGCAGCAGGATTTTGGAACATATATTGTGTTCGATCATAATGAATTACCTCGAAGAAAACGGTCAATTGAGACACAATCAACAAGGGTTTAGAAAACATCGTTCCTGTGAAACACAACTAGCTCTTTATTCGCATGAAGTGTTGACTGCTATTGACAAGGGATTTCAGATAGATTCCATATTTCTGGATTTCCAGAAGGCTTTTGACACTGCACTACACAAGCTGCTTGTAGTGAAATTGCGTGCTTATGGAATATCGTCTCAGTTATGTGGCTGGATTTGTGATTTCCTGTCAGAGAGGTCACAGTTCGTAGCAACTGACGGAAAGTCATCGAGTAAAACAGAAGTGATTAATGGCGTTCCCCAACGTATTGTTATAGGCCCTTTTCTGTTCCTTATCTATATAAACGATTTGGGAGACAATCTGAGCAGCCTCTTAGGCTGTTTGCAGATGACGCTGTTGTTTATCGACTAATAAAGTCATCAGGAGATCAAAACAATTTGCAAAACAATCTCGAAAAGATATCTGAATGGTGAAAAAATTTGGCGGATGACCATAAATAACGCAAAGTGTGAGGTCAGATACGTGAGTGCCAAGAGGAATTCGTTAAACTTCGCTTACACGATAAATCACTCAAATCTAAAGGCCATAAATTCAATTAAATACTTAGGAATTACAGTTACGAACAACTTAAATTGGAAGGAACACATAGAAAACGTTGTGGGGAAGGCTAACCAAAGACTGCGTTTTATTGGCAGGACACTTAGAAATTTAACAGATCTACTAAGGAGACTGCCCACACTATGCTTGTCCGTCATCTGTTGGAATACTGCTGCGCGGTGTGGGATCCTTACCAGATTCGAACCGAGCGAGGTGGCGCAGTGGTTAGCACAATGGACTCGCATTCGGGAGGACGACGGTTCAATTCCGTCTCCGGCCATCCTGATTTAGGTTTTCCGTGATTTCCCTAAATCGTTTCAGGCAAATGCCGGGATGGTTCCTTTGAAAGGGCACGGCCGACTTCCTTCCCAATCCTTCCCTAACCCGAGCTTGCGCTCCGTCTCTAATGACCTCGTTGTCGACGGGACGTTAAACACTAACCACCACCACCACCAGATTCGACTGACGGATTACATCAAAAACGTTCAACGAAGGCAGCACGTTTTGTACTATCGGGAAATATGTGAGAGGGTGTCACTGAAACGATACAGGATTTGGCGGGACATCATTAAAAGAAAGTCGTTTTTCGTTTCGACGATATCTTTTCACGAAATTACTATCACCAACATTTTCCTCCGAATTCGAAAATATTTTGTTAATACCGACCTGCATAGGAAGAAACGATCACCACGATAAAATAAGAGAAATGAGAGCTCAAACAGAAATATGTAGGTGTTCGTTTTTTCCGCGCTATACGAGATTGGAGTAATGGAGAATTGTGAAGGTGATTCGATGAACCCTGTGCCCGGCACTTAAATGTCATTTGCAGAGTATCCATGTAGATTTATATGTAGATGAGGCAACGCAGGTCATGAGATACCTGCTAATATCTGTGATGCTGAGACAGGAGTTTGTGCAGGAACTGACCTCTCGATTACATCTTGTAAATATTCGATGGGATTGAAGTCCGTCGAGCTGAATGACCAAATCATTCACTCGAACTGACCAGAATGTTCTTCATATCAATCGCGATCAGCTGTGGCCCAGTGACATGGTGCTCTATCGCCCATAAAAATTCCATCGTTGTTTGGGAACAAGATGTCTATGAATGGCTGTAAATTGTCTCGAAATAGTAGAACATGACAATTTCCAGTCAATGGTCAGGCCAGTTTGAACAAAGGACCCGGTAAATTCCATGTAAACACTGCCCACACCGTTAGGGAACCATCATCAGTTTTGGACTGTGCCTTTTTGATATTCGGGATCATAGCTTCGTGGGGTCTGGGCACACTTGAACCCTGCTACCACCTCTTACCACCTGAAATCAGGCATCATCTGTTCAGGCCACGGTTTTCCAGTCGTCTGAGGTCCAACTGATATGGTTACGAGGCTAGGAGGAGCTGTTAATTCCCGCCGTGCGGCCGCAATCTCATCGGAAGCCATTTCACAGAAATCACCTGAGCACAAATGGCAGCTCAGCCAATGCACTGGTCTTTTATACCTTGAGTACGCGGAAGTACCACCATCTGCATACGTGCGTATCCGTATCCCAAGACTTTTGTCACCTCGGTGTATAACAGAAGGCTTTCGTAAATTAATTTTGTTTCACATACTATTGTTATGATTTACAGTTCGAAGACTAATTTGATGCAGTTCTCCAAGCGCTAATTCAAACTTCTATTGGTAGCGTAAAATGGGAACCACAGCGAAAATAAACAAATTTCTGTGCAACATATAGCTACACGTTCCAGCTTCTCTGCACAGTCACCTCTCCGACTTAGACATTTGTCGTAGTCTGGAGCCAAGTTTTCAACTGACTTGTCGTAGAAGGCAAACACATGTGTTTTCTGCCAATTCTCTACACAGGTCTGCAGCTCGTTGTCTAGGCCAAAATGCTGTCCTCATTGCCAGCGGTTCATGTGAGCAATGAGATGAGTACCGCAGAGAGCCAAGTCCAAGCTAGATAGACGGTGACCAAACGCTTCCCATCGAAAACGCTTTAGGAGCGACTATGTTGCACCTCCAGTGTGCGGCCGAGTATTTCCATGAAGAAGGAAACACATGGCAGTTAAGTTATGCGGATTGCATCAAATCATGTAAAACCCCTCGGCAGGTACCTCACATTCAGCAGGAGACACTATTGTTTTATGTATCTTTATGTTCTCACTGGTTACACAGAACAGAAAAGTGCGTCGTGACACGATCGATGAGTATATTAGGAACAATGCTCATCATATCTGTGAAATGCTTCATTAGATTTTCACTGTGGTCTTAATTTCGTGACTACTCGGAGCTTATAAAAGTAGCCCTCGTACATCTGTTTGAACGGGATTACTGTAACCGAGGCTTTGTCTTCCTGAACTATTTTTACCCTCAACATTTCCCACTATTACCACATTGACGATTCCTTGATGCCTCAGGATATGTCTTATCCAGCGATCCCTTCTTTTAGTCAGATTGTGCCACACATTTATTAGTTTCCCATTTAGATTCACTACCGCCTCATTAGATAAGCGATCACCGAATCTCCAGCATTCATGGTTCAACAACTTCTATTGTCTCGGTGTATGAACTGTTTGTCGCCCATGTTTCACTTCCGCTCAAGAAAATAATTATGGCAACTACTTTCAGAAAATGTTATTTATAAACCGTCTTGATTGCAAAATGTTTATTCATATGACCGGTTTCGGTTCATCTACAATTATCTTCAGATCTGATATTTCGGTTACGGGAGTAACCCATCCAAATGCAGCAACTTTCACATGCTGCGTCACATATGGTCTCTCTAGTAGGTGTCAGAAAGAACGGACCACTCAAGACTATGGGCAAGCTAGGCAGTGCAGAAGGATAGGTCCAAATGGGAATAGGTGTGCGAGGAGTCGGAAAAGGAAGTGGGTGCTCCATCGTTAAGGCAGAAGAAGTTAAGTTGGTTAAGAAGGTCAGTCAAGAGGGCACCTCTCTGACAGGTACTGGGAGAACCCCAAAGGGGATGATGTGCATTAAAGTCACAGGAATAATGGTGAAAGTATACATCTGCTCCTGGAAATTTTTCGCACTTTAAAATTTTCTTTCGAAATCTCCTTCTTGCCATTATATAATCTGTCAGATACCTTCCGATATCCGCGGCCACTTCCACGTATTCAGAGTTCTTTCATGATTCGTAAACTACTTATTAGGAACGGTCGAATTACACTCTGGCATTATGCCATGAGCTTTCCCTTGAATTCCTTTTCCACAATCCATTTTCTCCTGTCTTTCCTTCTTTTCCTTTTCCTACTATCGAAATCCGGTCTCCTATCACTACTAATTTTCGTCTCCCTTAATCATATGAAAAATTCTGTCCCATTGTACATTCTTTCAGTGTGTTCATCTGCGCAGCTAGTAGAGATATAAACTCGTACTATTGTGGGGGAAATTGGCCGTATACCTAACTTGGCTACAAAAATGTTTTCACTGTGCTGTTCAAAATAACTTACCCGCAATCCTATTTCCTTATTCAACATTAGACCTGCCTCTTCATTACCGGTACTTGATCCTGCACCTTCATTACTGGTACTCGCTTTTGTGCTGGTAACCCTGCGCTGGCCTGGCCAATGAAGTCAGCCAACTACTTTTAACTGTAAATTCCACAGTCCCTGACGACGCTCTTTTTAAACTGAGGGAAGTAGGTCTATATAAAATACTGACGGAGACTTTTGGCTGTCCTACGACCGTAATTTCAACGGTCGCTGTTAATCCTGCAAGCAGTGCCTGGATCTACTAAACCCTCACCTAAACTACCGTTATTCCTAACACCGCACTTCACTAATTCCCATTACGTCCAATTTCAACCTCACCATTTCCATTGTTAAATTCTATATCCTACCATACTATTAAGGGGTCTAACATTCCACGCTCTGCCACGTAGAACGCCAGTTTTGTTTCTCCTGATGACAACATACTCCCGAGTAGTCTCGGCCTGGAGATTCAATGGCAGAGATTCTTTCGGCCTTTCGCAGTACCAGCAAGATCGTATTGGTTAGTGTTAGAAGGCCAGATTAGGCAATCATCAAGTCTATTGTCCCTAATGTTACTGAAACCACACGTTCAGGAAATACATGTTTGAATGGCCTCTTCGTAGGTTGTGGTTGCTCTTAAGGATTATCTGTATGGACTTCGAAAGGGTATAAGGTTCACGGGGGTCACCATACAGTGTGATTCAAAAACAAAGAACCGATATCAGTTGTTTATTACAGACAAACTATGAAAAATAGAAACACATTGAGGATAACTGGACAGAGGAAGGTTCAAAATTGTATGTTCTCACAGACACTATACCATACACTCAAGCTGAGCACCATGTGGTTGTTGATAAACGTCGAAACCGCAGTCTGTTTCATTCAACACACGAATCAACAGGTCCCTGTTTATTGAAACGACAGCCTCAACAACATTTCTCAGCTCATGAGGGAATAGCTGACGTAGGTGGGGCAAAGACTTTGCCTTTACTCTACCCCCACAGAAAGAAGTCGCAAAGTGTGAGATCAAGTGAACGGGAGGCCAAAAGCAACGAACAAGATCTTGCCGTCCTCATTTTCCAGTCCAACGTTGTGCGATGGTGTTGACAACATACCACTGCACCTTAAGGTGAAAGTGAGGCGGGGAGCCGCCGTGCATAAAAATGAAATAATTGGAATCTTCGTAAAGTTGAGGTAACAAACAAATTTGCAGCATGTTCAGGTATAACATTCCCCTGTCACAGTTTCCACCTCAAAAAAGAAAGGTACATTGTTGAATCGATGGAGAAATGCACTTTGCATTTGAACAATGAATTGACTTCGCGCAAATTCCAACACATAAAATGATTTCTCTTGTGGTGTAGTTACCGTGTTGTTCAAACAAACAACAGTACAACAGTGCAGCTGTGTCAAAACTTTGAACCTTCCTCTATCCAGTGACATGCACAGTTTGTATCTATACTACTGGCCATTAAAATTGCTACACCACGAAGATGACGTGCTACAGACGCGAAATTTAACCGACAGGACGAAGATGCTGTGATATTCAAACGATTAGATTTTCAGAGCATTCACACAAGGCTGGCGCCGGTGGCGACACCTACAACGTGCTGCCATGAGGAAAGTTTCCAACCGATTTCTAGCCGGCCGCTGGTAGCCGAGCGGTTGTAGGTGCTTCAGTCTGGAACTGCGCGACCGCTAAGGTCGCAGGTTAGAATCCTGCCTCGGGCATGGATGTGTGTGATGTCCTTAGGTTAGTTAGGTTTAAGTAGTTCTAAGTTCTAGGGGACTGATGACCTGAGATGTTAAGTCCCATAGTGCTCAGAGCCATTTGAATCAAGCCAACCGATTTCTCATACACAAACAGTAGTTGGCCAGCGTTGCTGGTGAAACGTTGCTGTGATGCCTCGTGTAAGGAGGAGAAATGCGTACCATCGCGTTTCCGACTTTGATAAAACTCGGATTGTAGCCTATCACGATTGTGGTTTATCGTATCGCGACATTGCTGCTCGCGTTGGTCGAGATCCAATGACTGTTAGCAGAATATGGAATCGGTGGGTTCAGGAGGGTAATACGGAACGCCGTGCTGGATCCCAACGTCCTCGTATCACTAGCAGTTGAGATGACAGGCATCTTATCCGCTTGGCTGTAACGGATCGTCAACAGATGGGGACGTTTGTAAGACAACAACCATTTGCACCAACAGTTCGACGACGTTTGCAGCAGCAACCATTTGCACCAACAGTTCGACGACGTTTGCAGCAGCATGGACTATCAGCTAGGAGACCATGGGTGCTATTACCCTTGATGCTACATCGCAGACACGAGCGCCTGCCATGGTGTACTCAACGACCAACCTGGGTGCACAAACGGCAAAACATTTTTTCGGTTGAATCCAGGTTCTGTTTACAGCATCAGGATGGTCGCATCCGTGTTTGGCGACATCGCGGTGAACGCACATTGGAAGCTTGTATTCGTCATCGCCATACTGGCGCATCACCTGGCGTGATGTTATAGAGTGCCATTAGTTACACGTCTCGATCTCCTCTTGTTCGCATTAACGGCACTTTGAACAGTGGACGTTACATTTCAGATGTTGTACGACCCGTGGCTCTACCCTTCATTCGATCTCTGCGAAACCCTACATTTCAGCAGAATAATGCACGACCGCATGTTTCAGGTCCTGTAACGGCCTTTCTCGATACAGAAAATGTTCGACTGCTGGCCTGGCCAGCACATTCTCCAGTTCTCTCACCAATTGAAAACGTCTGGTCAATGGTGGCCGAGCAACTGGCTCGTCACAATACGCCAGTCACTACTCTTGATTAACCGTGGTATCGTGTTGAAGCTGCATGGGCAGCTGTACCTGTACATGCCATCCAAGCTCTGTTTGACTCAATGCCCAGGCGTATCAAGGCGGTTGTTATGGCCAGAGGTGGTTATTCTGGATACTGATTTCTCAGAATCTATGCACCCAAATTGCGTGAAAATGTAATCACATGTTACTTCTTGTATAATATATTTGTCCAATCAATACCCGTTTATTTTCTGCATTTCTTCTTGGTGTAGCAATTTTAATGGCCAGTAGCGTATCTTTTATCATTTTGTAAGTAGGCTGTTTAGGTTTTTTTAAATTGGTAACGCCACGTAGCGCTCTGTATGAAGATAACTAGCTGTGCTGTGTGCAGTCTGTGGCTGGTTGGCATTGTTGTAATACTCGCCATTGTAGTGTTGGGCAGCTGGATGTTAACAGCGCGTAGCGTTGCGCAGTTGGAGGTGAGCCGCCAGCAGTGGTGAATCTGGGGAGATAGATGGCGGAGTTTTGAAATTTGTAAGACTGGATGTCATGAACTGATATATATATTATAACTTATGAACACCATTAAGGTAAATATATTGTTTGTTCTCTATCAAAATCTTTCATTTGCTAACTGTGCCTATCAGTAGTTAGTGACTTCTGTAGTTTGAATCCTTTATTTAGCTGGCAGTAGTAGCGCTCGCTGTATTGCAGTAGTTCGAGTAACGAAGATTTTTGGTGAGGTAAGTGATTTGTGAAAGGTATAGGTTAATGTTAGTCAGGGCCATTCTTTTGTAGGGATTTTTGAAGGTCAGATTGCGTTGCGCTAAAAATAATGTGTGACAGTTTAAGCACAGTCATGTATAATTTTTCAAAGGGGACGTTTCAATTTGTCCGTAATAAATCGTCTTGAATCACTCTGTATTTGCCCTAAGCAAAATAATTTAAAGTAAAATTTCCATATAAATATTGCTGGTGTGTTTTTCATTTAATCAGTTCATCTTTGTCATAGCTGACACTCTACCTTAGGGTGCTTAGTCATGCTTTCTGAAATAATCATTAAAGTTCAGAATCCTTCGAAACTCCTTACATCTACTCATTATGTTGACGCCGTCGAGCAGCAATAGACTGACACGAACTAATATTGCTAAGTACTGCCTGTTCTTAGCAGAAGATGGTTAACTGAATGTTGGCTTAATGGGTCGTCACGCTTGTCATGGATGATGATGAGGTCCCATACTCCTTGACAGAGCGTAGGGGAACGATTCGGGTGACCCGCACCGCCGTACTAGGCAAGTACCTAGTGGAGGTGGTTTCACTTTGCCTTCCTCCGACCGTAATTGGGGCTAAATGGTAATGATGAAGACGACACAACAACACCCAGTCATCTCGAAAATCAATAACCCCGCCGGGAATCGAACCCGGGACCCCGTACTCGTGAAGCGAGAACGCTACCCCGAGACAACAAGTTTGCCAATATCGTACTACTTTGGCATTTTCGCTACCAACAAGTTTTCATTTCCGTATAGTTTACCAATACATTACTATAGTGGAGATTGCAATTCATTTTATCAGAGTTTTATGCAATTCACATTTTTGCAGAGTAACGCCAGAAGTTATTTTACATGACAAATGTCATGGGAACCTCCTGATATCGTGTCGGACTTCCTTCTGCCGGGTTTAGTGTAGCAATTCGAGGCGGCATGGACTCAACAAGTCGTTGGAAGTCCCCTGCAGAAATATTGAGCCATGCTCTCTCTACAGCCGTTCAAAATTGCGAAAGTGTTGCCAGTGCAGGAATGCAGGACTTGGTGCGCAAACTGACCTCTCGATTATGTCCCCTAAATGTATGATGGGATCCTTCTCGGACGATCTAGGTGGCCAAATCATTCGTTGTAATTGTGCAGAATGTTCTTCAATTGCGGCCTGGTGACATGTCGCACTGTTATCCACAAAAATTCCGTCGCTGAATGGCTACAAATGTTCCCCAAGTGGCTGAACACATCGTTTGCAGTGAATTATCGGTTTACTTGGATCAGAGAACCCAGTCCATTCCATGTAAACACAGCCAGCTCTATTACGTAGCCACCACTAGCTTGCACAGTGCTTTGTTGACAACCTTGATCCATGGCTTCGTGCTGTCTGCGCCACACCCGAATCCTGCCATCAGCTCTTACCAACTGAAATTGAGACTCATCTGACCAGGTCACGGTTTTCCGTTCTTCTTGGGTCCAACCGATATGATCACCAGCCCAGGAGAGGCGCTGCAGGCGATGTCGTGCTGTTAGCAGAGGCACCCGCGTCAGTCGTCCGCTGCATAGCCCGTTAACGTCAAATTTCGCCACACTGTGCCAAAGGATACGTTCGTCGTATGTCTCCCATTAATTTCTGCTGTTATTTCACGCAGTGTTGATTGTCTGTTAGCACTGACAACTCCACGCAGACGCCGCTGCTGTTGGTCGCTAAGCGAAGTCCGTCTGCCACTGCGTTGTCCCTGGTGAGAGGTTATGTCTGAAACTTGGTATTCTCGACACTGTGGATCTCGGAATATTGAATTCACTAACGATTTCCGAAATGGAATGTCCCATGTGTCTAACTCCAACTACCATTCTTCATCCAAAGGCTGTTAATTCCCGTCGTGCGGCCATGATCATGTTGCAAATCTTTTCATATAAATCACGTGAGTACAAATGACAGTTCTGCCAATGCACTGCCCCAGATACCATGTGTCCGCCATACTAAAAAAATGTCGTTTGTCTAGGGCCTCCCGTAGGGTATACCGTTCGCCGGGTGCCAGTCTTTCGATTGGACGCCACTTCGGTGACTTGCGCGTCGATGGGGATGAAATGATGATGATTACGACAACACAACACCCAGTCCCTGAGCGGAGAAAATCTTCGACCCGGCTGGGAATCGAACCCGGGCCCTTAGGATTAACATTCTGTCACGCTGACCACTTTATTTTTTTTAAATCTCGTTTTGTTCGCTTTCGTTAGTTGCATCTGCTCGGAGCGGACGTCTGAAGACACCCGTTTAAGTCCGTCGTTGATCGATTAACTCAGTTTTTTATTTCAGAGGGCAGTTAACCCTCTGACCGAACACGCTGAGTTACCGTGCCGGTACCATTCAGCTACCGTAGGCGGACTACACCATACTACTATCATCTTTATATGTGGATACTGCTATCTAATAACTTGTCATCTCAATGTTGCGTAAATCTACACGGGCCAAAATACACTAAGAGTAAAAATAATTCGATCTTGATATATTTTGTGGTTTGTGACTCAGAATAACAAATGCAGTGAAAAGGCCACAGAAACATCCATAAGTAATGACGTTTAATATTATAACGCAAAATGTGACACTCTGTTATTGATCAATATTATCCAGCGAAGTAGTCTAGAAATCAATGGAAGAAGCGCAAAACTGTGTAACCAGCAGCTTTTATAATATCTACATGGAATTCGGATAATGCAATCATCTTCAGCGCTCTACTTGAACTGGCGATGTTTGTCAGAAAGACAGAAAACAAAATCAAAACAACATCGAAACGTTGCTCACCAAACCCGGTGAAGACAATTAACGCAAGAACACAATGTGGAGCTGATTAAAAATGATGAACACGCAATTTAATTATACTGCACTGCGTGCTGCTCTTGTTGCTATTTCCGTTACTGTTACGGCCTAATCAGCCGTTTCGAAGTGGACGAAATTACAAAACGATTCAGCAGAGAGTTTAACAACTCTCGCGAAGTGCAAAGTGTTTTTTTTAAACTATTATTCGTTCGCTGCTCGAGTTTATGGAAATGAAATCCGAGAATTTGATTTCCTGGCCGCAAGTGGCAATTCAACTGAATTCTCTATTTCCGTGATCAGGTTAGTTTTCACTTTATACCTCTGTACAGGAAACATTCCTGTTTCGAGCTTAACGAAAAGTTAATGGCATATTAGCCTTAAATGTTCCTCGTAAAGGTTGCATTTCTGTTAAATTCCAGTTACCGTGGAAAACCTGCCGCCGTCGAATATCACGGGCGCTCCCATTAACTCGTCTGTAATAACACGAGTAGGCGCGCTATTATTTACCAGCGATATTTCACTTACATAAAGCTTTGCTGTTCAGAATAAGGATCGGATAAATGTGTCACGCAGTATCAGAAATTAGTGAATGCCTCAGAAATTAGGAAATATCTTTTCACTATCTGCCAAGCTTGATTACATCATTGTACACCCACTAAATTGTTAAAAGAAATTCATGATATTAACTAATCCCCCCCCCCCCCCTCACCATGAACCATGGACCTTGCCGTTGGTGGGGAGGCATGCGTGCCTCAGCGATACAGATAGCCGTACCGTAGGTGCAACCACAACGGAGGGGTATCTGTTGAGAGGCCAGACAAACGTATGGTTCCTGAAGAGGGGCAGCAGCCTTTTCAGTAGTTGCAAGGGCAACAGTCTGGATGGTTGACTGATCTGGCCTTGTAACAATAACCAAAACGGCCTTGCTGTGCTGGTACTGCGAACGGTTCAAAGCAAGGGGAAACTACGGCCGTAATTTTTCCCGAGGGCATGCAGCTTTACTGTATGATTATATGATGATGGCGCCCTCTTGGGTAAAATATTCCGGAGGTAAAATAGTCCCCCATTCGGATCTCCGGAAGGGGACTACTCAAGAGGATGCCGTTATCAGGAGAAAGAAAACTGGTGTTCTACGGATCGGAGCGTAAAATGCCAGATCCCTTAATCGGGCAGGTAGGTTAGAAAATTTAAAAAGGGAAATGGATAGGTTAAAGTTAGATATAGTGGGAATTAGTGAAGTTCGGTGGTAGGAGGAACAAGACTTCTGGTCAGGTGACTACAGGGTTATAAACAAAAAATCAAATACGGGTAATGCAGGAGTAGGTTTAATAATGAATAAAAAAATAGGAGTGCGGGTAAGCTACTACAAACAGCATAGTGAACGCATTATTGTGGCCAAGATAGATACGAAGCCCACACCTACTACAGTAGTACAAGTTTATATGCCAACTAGCTCTGCAGATGACGAAGAAATTGAAGAAATGTATGATGAAATAAAAGAAATTATTCAGATCGCGAAGGGAGACGAAAATTTAATAGTCATGGGTGACTGGAATTCGAGTGTAGGAAAAGGGAGAGAAGGTAACGTAGTAGGTGAATATGGATTGGGGCTAAGAAATGAAAGAGGAAGCCGCCTGGTAGAATTTTGCACAGAGCACAACTTAATCACAGCTAACACTTGGTTTAAGAATGATGAAAGAAGGTTGTATACATGGAAGAACCCTGCAGATACTAGAAGGTATCAGATAGATTATATAATGGTAAGACAGAGATTTAGGCACCAGGTTTTAAATTGTAAGACATTTCCAGGGGCAGATGTGGACTCTGACCACAATCTATTGGTTATGAACTGTAGATTAAAACTGAAGAAACTGCAAAAAGGTGCTAATTTAAGAAGATGGGACCTGGATAACCTGAAAGAACCAGAGGTTGTACAGAGTTTCAGGGAGAGCATAAGGGAACAATTGACAAAAATGGGGGAAAGAAATACAGTAGAAGAAGAATGGGCAGCTTTAAGGGATGAAGTAGTGAAGGCAGCAGAGGATAAAGTAGGTAAAAAGACGAGGGCTAGTAGAAATCCTTGGGTAACAGAAGAAATATTGAATTTAACTGATGAAAGAAGAAAATATAAAAATGCAGTAAATGAAGCACGCAAAATGAAATACAAACCTCTGAAAAATGAGATCGACAGGAAGTGCTAAATGGCTAAGCAGGGATGGCTAGAGGACAAATGTAAGGATGTAGAGGCTTATCTCACTAGGGGTAAGATAGATACTGCCTACAGGAAAATTAGAGAGACCTTTGGAGAAAAGAGAACCACTTGTATGAATATCAAGAGCTCAGATGGAAACCCAGTTCTAAGCAAAGAAGGGAAAGCAGAAAGGTGGAAGGAGTATATAAAGGGTCTATACAAGGGCGATGTACTTGAGGACAATATAATGGAAATGGAAGAGGATGTAGATGAAGATGAAATGGGAGATACGATACTGCGTGAAGAGTTTGACAGAGCACTGAAAGACCTGAGTCGAAACAAGGCCCCCGGAGTAGACAACATTCCATTAGAACTACTGACGGCCTTGGGAGAGCCATTCCTGACAAAACTGTACCATCTGGTGAGCAAGATGTATGAAACAGGCGAAATACCCTCAGACTTCAAGAAGAATATAATAATTCCAATCCCAAAGAAAGCAGGTGTTGACAGATGTGAAAATTACCGAACCATCACTTTAATAAGCCACAGCTGCAAAATACTAACACGAATTCCTTACAGACGAATGGAAAAACTAGTACAAGCCGACCTCGGGGAAGATCACTTTGGATTCCGTAGAAATACTGGAACACGTGAGGCAATACTGACCTTACGACTTATCTTAGAAGAAAGATTAAGGAAAGGCAAACCTACGTTCCTAGCATTTGTAAACTTAGAGAAAACTTTTGACAATGTTGACTGGAATACTCTCTTTCAAATTCTAAAGGTGGCAAGGGTAAAATACAGGGAGCGAAAGGCTATTTACAATTTGTAAATAAACCAGATGGCAGTTATAAGAGTCGACGGACATGAAACGGAAGCAGTGGTTGGGAAGGGAGTGAGACCGGGTTGTAGCATCTCCCCGATGTTATTCAATCTGTATATTGAGCAAGCAGTAAAGGAAACAAAAGAAAAATAAGGAGTAGGTATTAAAATCAATGGAGAAGAAATAAAAACTTTAAGGTTCGCCGATGACATCGTAATTCTGTCAGAGACAGCAAAGGACTTGGAAGAGCAGTTGCACGGAAAGGACAGTGTCTTGAAGGAAGGTTATAAGGTGAACATCAGCAAAAGCAAAACGAGGATAATGGAATGTAGTCGAATTAAGTCGGGTGATGCTGAGGGAATTAGATTAGGAAATGAGACACTTAAAGTAGTAAAGGAATTTTGCTATTTGGGGAGCAAAATAACTGATGATGGTCGAAGTAGAGAGGATATAAAATGGAGACTGGCAACGGCAAGGAAAGCGTTTCTGAAGAAGAGAAATTTGTTAACATCGAGTATAGATGTAAGTGTCAGGAAGTCTTTTCTGAAAGTATTTGTATGGAGTGTAGCCATGTATGGAAGTGAAACATGGACGATAAATAGTTCGGACAAGAAGAGAATAGAAGCTTTCGAAATGTGGTGCTACAGAAGAATGCTGAAGATTAGATGGGTAGATCACATAACTAATGAGGAAGTATTGAAAATGATTGGGGAGAAGAGAAGTTTGTGGCACAACTTAACCAGAAGAAGGGATCGGTTGGTAGGACATGTTCTGAGGCATCAAGGGATCACCAATTTAGTATTGGAGGGCAGCGTGGAGGGTAAAAATCGTAAAGGGAGACCAAGAGATGAATACACTAAGCAGATTCAGAAGGATGTAGGTTGCAGTAGGTACTGGGAGATGAAGAAACTTGCACAGGATAGAGTAGCATGGAGAGCTGCATCAAACCAGTCTCAGGACTGAAGACAACAACAACAACAACAACAAAAACAAAATCATTTGTCGGTCATTGTGATGACAAACTGTGGTGTGCGTACTGTAGGACCTTCGGTACACACACCATCAGATTATTTGACCTGTCGCTCTAGCTAAGTAGTCGAGTGTCAGCAATATGTCTCGTGGTCTTATCGTGGCGTTTTTATCTTCTGCCGTTAGGTCAGACGATAGAAATGCCACTTGCACGCTTAGAGTAGTAGATTGACAGTGACCAACTTTAAACAGAATTTGACTAATTTTCACACACATTTATTAAAATAATAATAATTATAAACCTTACTTAACTTGATTCTGGATGCTATTTACAATTGACAATCTGAAGTTCCTTTGGTCTTGGTACGTTAATCTTATTCTCACATATCTCTGATACTTGACAAAGTGTCTATACATTTATCTTCATGGCTATGTACAGGAATATGATAATCTTATTAGGCGCAGACTGAAACTTGACTGTAGGCTAGCACAGACTAATGCAGAAATGCAGACTGACTAATCGGAGGTCTGTACACTCGTTATAATACCTCGAGCGTTCCGTTATCACTCCGCGAGTGTGATCCGCGAGGAGAAAAGTTTCTACGTTAGCAGCAATCTCATTGGCTGCGTTACATATAAATACGCGGATCGGCGGAAGCAGAATTTGGTCCGCCTATAAGACAGCGCCATCTCGTAGTGCGGAGACGGACGAGCGCTGTGCCTGCGCTGTTTTGCTTAGCGGGGCGCGCTCTAGTGGGAAAGTTGTGTACGCGGTGACTACGCGGAACTATGTACACAACACTAATATACTGAGAACTGGCACTGAACAAAAGCACGCTGAGCCGTTGGACAAGGCGTTTGTCATCATCACAACAAGGTCGCGCATACCTGTCCGATCTTCCGCGTGCCGGCCGGCCAAACGCAGCGGTGACTCCTGCCAAAAAAAGGGCAGGTACTCTCAGTCAAGGTGATCGACAGATCACAATCAAACACCTCGCTCCACAACTGGACGTCTCTGTCGGTAGTGCTGAAGACTCTTCCACGAGTTGGGGTACTCAATGGCGTGTGGCTGCTGCGTTCCTCGCCACCTAAGAGAAGACCATAAAGAGCAACGAACGACCATCTGTAAGGAATTGATTGTGGTTTACGAGGCTGATCGTGACAATTTTTTGTCGAATATCATCACAGGCTATGAAACGTGGATTTATCTCTTTGGAAACAAAACTGTAATTCAGGGACTGGCACCACACAACCTCTCCTCTGAATAAAAAGTTCGAAGCCGCACCATCAGCCGATAAAGTGATGGAGACAGTCTTCTAGGACTCTTACGCGATTATTCTTTTTGACGTTCTCTTTCATGGTGCAACTATCTACTCTTTCTCCACGTCAATGCAAGGCCTTACACATATCTGCGCTCCTGAGAGGAACACACATATCTTCATTGGACTGTGCTTCCACATCCACCCTAAAGCCTGGATCTCGCTCTTTCCAACTCCAATCTGTTTGGCCCATGGAAGGATGCACTCCGCGGCAAGCAGTATATGGTTGATGGACAGGTTATTGATGCACAAAGACGTAGGTTCAGATATCAACAAGTAGAGCGGTAACATATGCTAATGCAAACCATCTCAGTAAGGTGGCATAAGGCCTTCGCTTTTAACGGAGACTATGTTGAAAAATACGGTCTTTTAGCCAAAAGTTTGGGTAATAACGTAGTGTATTGGCATCCCGAATAAAACCAATGTGCCTTCAGAAGAAAGGTGTTGCATTCTGCATTTATATATACATCTGCATGGATACTCTGCAAACCACACTCAAATGCCTGGCAGAGGGTTCATCGAACCATCTTCACAATAATTCACTATTATTCCAATCTCGAACAGCACACCGAAGAAGCGAACACTTATATCTTTCCGTGCGACCTCTGACTTCCCTTATTTTATTGTGTTGATCGTTTCTCCCCATGTAGGTCGGTGTCAAAAAAATACTTTTGTATTCGGAGGAGAAAGCTGGTTATTGAAATTTCGCGTGAAGATTACGCCGCAACGAAAAACACCTTTGTTTTAATAACGTCCATCACAAATCCTGTATAATGTCAGTAACGCTCTCTCCCTTATTTCGGAATAATACAAAACCTGCTGCTCTTCTTTAAACTTTCTCTGTCTAGTCCATTAATCCCATCTGGTACGGATCCCAGATCATGCAGCAGTACTCCAAAAGAGGATGGACAATGTAGTGCAGGCAGTCTCTTTAGTAGATCTGTTACATTTTCTAAGTGTTCTGGCAATAAAACGCAGTTTTTGGTTTGCCTTCTCCATAACATTTTCTGTATGTTCTTTCCACTTTTTAGATGTTCATAATTATAATTCCTAGTTGTTCAGTTGAATTCATGGCCTTCAGTTTAATTGATTTATCGTGTAACCCAAGTTCAACGAATTCCTTTTAGCACTCGTGTTGGTGATCTCACAATTTGCGTTATTTAGGGTCAACTGCCAATTTTCCACCGTACAGATATCATTTCTAAATCGTTTTGCAGTTTGTTTTGATCTTCTGATGACTTCACTGGACGACAAACAACAGTATCATCTGCAAATAACCTAAGATTGTTGTATATATATATATATATATATATATATATATATATATATATATATATGAGGAACACCAGAGGCCCTATAACACTACCTTGAGGAACACCAGAATCATTTCTGTTTTACCAGATGACTTTCCGTCAGTTACTACAAACTGTGATCTCTCAGACAGGAAATCACAAATCTAGTCGCATAACTGAGACGATATTCCATAACTACGCAATATATTACAAGCTGCTTGTGAGGTGCAGTCTCCAGAGCATTTTGGAAATCTAGAAATACGGAATCAACAACATTCAACACTTCGTGTGAGTAAAGAGCTAGTTGTGTTTCACAAGAACGAAGTTTTCTAAATCCGTTCTCTTCGAGATAATTCCTAATGTTTGAACACAACATATGTTCCAAAACTCTGCTGCATATTAACGTTAATGATATGGACCTGTAATTTTGCGGATTACTCCTACTACCTTTCTTGAATCTTCATGTGATCTGTGCAACTTTCCAGTCTTTGGGTACGGATCTTTCGTCTAGCGAGCGGTTGTATATGATTGTTAAGTATGGAGCTACTATATCAGCATACTCTGAAAGGAATCTAACTGATATACGGTCTGAACCGGAAGACTTGCTTCACTACTCCGAGGATAACTACTTTTAAGTTACTCACGATGGAAGCAGTTGTTCATTCGAATTGTGGAATATATACTTCGTCTTCTTTGCTGAAGGAATTTCTGACGGCTGTGCTCAGTAATTATGCTTTAGAAGCAGAGAAGGCATCGACTGTGTCTTGCCAGTAACATACTGTGCGTACGACCAGAATCTCTTTGGCTTTTCTGCCAGGTTTCGAGACAAAGTTTCGTTATAGAAACTATTATAAGCATCTCGCATTTACAAGCGCGCTAAATTTTGAGTTTCTGTAAAATATCGTCAATCTTGGGAATCTGGCGGTCGTTTAAATTTGGCATGCTTGTTTCGTTGATCCCAAAACAGTGTTCTGATTCGTTTTGTTTACCAATTGGGATCAGCTCCGTTATCTGTTAATTTGTTTGGTGTAAGCCACTCAATTGCTGTCGACGCTATTTCTTTCAATTCAAGCCACGTCTGGTCTACACTTATATTATTAATTTGCAAGGAGTGGAGATTGTCTCTGAGGAAGGCGCCAAGTGAAATTTTTTTTAATAAGTATATTTTCATTTACTTTTAGAGGACTTGGGGATTACAATATTCAATCTCGGGACGACAACCTTGTGTTTAGTAATCCCTGTATCGGTTTTGATGCTCGTTATTATCTCAGGATTATCTGTTGCTAAGAGATTGTGCTTTCACAACCGTTTACTACTCGCGTGGGTTGATGAACTAACTGCTCGAAATAATTTTCAGAGAATGAGATATAGTGTTGTTGGCTAAGGCACTCGCGATGGTCGTCTGTTGCCATAGACGTTAATGCCAAATTTCGCAGCACTGTCCTAACTGATAAGTTCGTCGTAGGTCCCACACTAATTTGTGCGTTTTTTCACGCAGCATTGCTTATCTGTTGGCAGTGACAACTCCACGTAATCGCCGCTGTTCTCGATCGTTAAGTGAAGGCTTTCGACCACTGCGTTATCCGTGGTGAGAGGTAACACCTGAAACTCGGTATTCTCGGCGCACTCTTAACACTGTGGATCTCGGAATATTGATCTCCGTAACGAATCCCGAAATGGAATGCCCCATAAGTCTGGCTCCAGCTACCATTCCGCGTTCAGAGTCTATAAATTACCGTCATGCGACCACAATCATGTCGGAAACTACACATGAATCACCCGAGTACAAAGGACAGCTCCGCCAATTCACTGCCCTTTTATACTCGTGTATGCGATGACACCGTCTTCTGTATACATGCATATCGCTATCCCATGACTTTCGTCACATCAGTTGCGGATCTTTTCGGACGGATGGTGTATACACATGTTTGTTTGGCTGTTTCCGTCACTGTCTCTTATGAATCCGAATGAAGAACACAACGTACCCAGTCACTACGTAACTCCTTGACAGCTTCTTGCTCCCCTAAGTGAAGAGAGGGGAATGTCTCCAACTTGTGGCCCGTCCATGGAAAAATTAATTACAGTTTGTAGTTCAAGTCAAATGGCTCTGACCACTATGCGACTTAACATCTGAGGTTATCAGTCCCCTAGAACTTAGAACTACTTAAACATAACTAACCTAAGGACATCCCACACATCCATGCCCGAAGCAGGATTCGAAACTGCGACCATATCAGTCGCGCGGTTCCGGAATGAAGCGCCAAGAATCGCTCTGCCACCGAGGCCAGGCACAGTTTGTACTCTGGGTCTTCATCGGGTAAGACAATCGGATTCTGATAAGACTATAATTGGTGAATCATTGTTAATCAGTCTACAGGATCCTTTGCTAGCGGCAAGTCACAGTGGCCAATTGAAACGGAAGACAAATTTGGTTAATTAAAAATCTGAAGAAACTTTGCTTGGAGACAGTACAGAGAACGAGGAGAGCAGTCTATTAGATTACCCCGAACATGAAGCTACAAATGCGGAATATGCAGAAACACGACAGCGTATGTAGTCACCAATAGTACGAGCAAGAATTTTTCTAACGGAAAAATTTGACGTATAAGTGGCTTAAAATACAATACTTGATGCTGAATGAATGTATTGAAAAAATGTGTGGTGGAACGTGTGAACGAGTTATGGAACCGGAAGATGAAAATGCGTGTTGAAACCAGCTATTAACATATGTATATTTCTCTCGGTTCTCACAAACCAGCTTTCTCAAACATAAAACTCAAATTCCTGTAGTATTGTGCTATCGAGAAGTCGGAGAAAGTAGACATGCTATTGAAAAAAGCCACAAAGAGCTGGCCGAGGCACCCTACAATGAATCGTTTGCACAATAGAATGTTAGATCGTATTCGGCTGTTTGTGAGAAAACCTTTCAACAAGTACCCATAAATGTACCCCTGAAAATCCGAAGTGTAAAGGAATGAAGGAAGGCTGTGGGTTTAATAGTCAGCCGACAACGAGTTCATTAGAGATTGGGTAAGATGGAGGGAGGTTGCCTTAAGCGATTCATGAAAATAATGGAAAACGTAAATTTGGAGGTGTGGAGGGAGATCTGAACCGCTGTCCTCCCGAATACGAGTCCAGTGACTTATCACTGCGTCACATCTCTTGATCACATTTCGAGCAGTACAGTGTGGTGGGTACTGGCCCTGCCATAAATACCGTCTGCTAACATTGGAGCCAAATGATTTCGAAGTCAGACTGCAGCTCTGCAACGGATTATTCAGCACATTACCTTCTACTGTTTTTATTCATTTTAAGGACTAGGTCCGTTCGATCTTGATGAAGATCCAAATGCTGCAACAGCCTCCTCTGTAAAAATGAAAATACATAGGCCATGTCCGTCTCAGATCACAACACTAATACTCCTTCGACTTGTGCGGTGTAACTGTATAGTATGAAGCAGTATGTCCGTGTGATGCAATGTCATAGCCAGGTATTATACTACCACATATCTTTGACAAAGAAATGTTACCAAACATTCGTCAGATTTGTTTCACAAAGATCTTTCACGTGACGTTAAACAGCGGCATTACGCTGTCATCATTTGTTTCGTCAAAGTTCAAGATGGCGGGCAACAATAACTTGTTATTATGCACCGCATTGTCTGCGCATTTGCAAGAGAAATGGGAAAAAAAGGAAACTTGCTTGGGTGAAACAGTGGGTTTTACGTTGAGACGATAAAAGCATTGAGGAAAATTTGTTACGGGAGCTGCAAGTGGACGACGTCAAATCCTACATAAATTATTTACCAATGGATAAGAACACATTTAAGTATTTGCTCAGTGAAGTGGCTCCTCACATTACAAAACAGAATACTCAGTGAGAAATGCAATATCTACAGAAGGTAGGCTCACGTAACAAAATATGGTTCAAATAGCTCTGAGCACTATGGGACTTAACATCTGAGGTCATCAGTCACCTAGACTTAGAACTACTTAAACCTAACTAACCTAAGGACATCACACACATCCATGCCCGGGGCAGGATTCGAACCTGCGGCCGTAGCAGTAGCACGGTTCGGGACTGCGCGCCTAGAACCGCGAGACCACCGCGGCCTTAAGCATCTGGAGATATGTTTGAAACACTTATATATTCAATAAACACTATTTTATATTTCAAGTATCCGTAATGGACAAAATTATGTAAAATATTTGCATGTCATGTGAACATTACTTGCATGACTGAATACATATTACGTGAATTAAATCGGTGTGTCCATACGACCTTTGATTCCTCATGGTTGGCTGGTTGGTTAATTTGGGGAAGGTTACCAAACAGCGAGGTCATTGGTCCTATCAGATTAGGGAAGGGTGGGGAAGAAACTCGGCCGTGCCCTTTCAAAGGAACCACACCGGAATTTGTCCGAAGTGATTTAGGGAAATCACTGAAAACCTAAATCAGGATGGCCGGACGCGGGTTTGAACTGTATCCCTCCCGAATGCGAGTCGAATGTGCTAACCACTGCGCCACTTCGCTCGGTGATTCCTCGCAGGCATAGCTTGAGCGGAGGCCACTAATTTTCTTTTTTATTCCATCTGCCGCGCACCCAGGCCGTATTTCACGGCTAGCGACCTCCGCATTATTTATTTATTTATTTATTTTATAGCTCTCCAATCATCTTAATCTACTTTTGTATTCCGAATGTCTCACGTTGTAAAGCACCTCATCTACTTCATTCATTTCTATTAATTTTTTAGCCGAAGGAACACCGCAACTGTACTTTACAACTATGTTTACAAACACACTATTAACGTCAGACAGCTGCAGCCATGTTAGCGCTCCAAGCGGTTACATTTCACGATGCAATGAACAGATAACAAACGACTTCTGTGATCAAATCTACGAAGAAGCTCTAGATTCGCTCATATTTCTTTGATGAAAGGCAAGATTTGATAAAGTTTTTTATTGTACTAACAAGTTTCTTTGACATAAACGTTTGACATATCAACTTTGACAAAGAATTACGACAGTGTAATACCGGCCTTAGACTTCCCGGTGATTCCTTGTCATCTCATTGAGATCCGGTGTTCTGCCGTAGGTCCATGTCTTCCCTATACCATTGGGAAGATGTGGACCACTGGCAGAGCACCTGATCTCAACGAGGTATCAGTAGGTCCTTATTTGCTGTTGCGCAGTTTCAGCAGTCCACGCTACCGAATGTACATTCGAGATGTGCCGTCAGAGTTGTCCGAAACTGTACCCCTTTTCCCTTAAGTGGTGTGATATAGCCTGACAGTACACAATCCCATTTCGATATTAATCTCTGTGTTTGCCTGAAGAACAGATACCTTCATTGTTGCGTGGAAGTCATGTCCTTAACTGGTATTTTCATATGAGGTTACATGAGGCCGATGTATAAAACTTTAATATAAACTGAAAAGGATATTTCTTTATTCAAAATTTCTGCGTCGTTACCTGTGTTTTATATTGGTGTCTAATTTCCAGCGTGGGTCATTCGTGTTCATACCTGACCTGCACTGAAATGCTTATCGAAGTTAAACCTCGCCAGGTATTAAGTTACACGAGTATGTCGGTGAGGTTTTACTTCGATATGTGCTTCAGTGCAGGTGCAGTCTGAAAATTGACAGCTTCGTTCAAAACTAATCAACGGTATAAAATACACACAATTGTGGCAGAAATTTGAAATAAAGAATTATCAGATATAATTTGGCGATCCTTTCCTAACACAATGTTGAAACTACATGAAAAGGATATATTAGGTAAAATCATAGTTGAGTGCCTCAGACGGTAGTTAATGGTTGATAGAGTGTGATAAAATGTTGTACGTTGTTTTAATGTGTGCGTTGAGACTTCGAACAATCCTTCTGAGGCAACTTTGTTGCTATGTGTGGTACGATGTTTGTGCCAATAAGGAACTAATATCCGTTTACCTTCCAATATACGACTTCGGGTTCTGCATTGATAATCATCACTCTTTCCCGCATTACGCTGTTATTTACAGGAAGTTTGAAACATCCAAAGACTGTAACGAAGAACGGGAAGATGTGCTGAGAATCGATGCTTGGTGCAGGGAGTAAGTTGGTCCTAAAACTGAACAAATGTAACGTATTGTGCTTAAAGAGGCGACGAGGTCCATTACTGAACGTGTACGCTATTCGTGATGAAACACTGAAAACAGGAGTATCCGTAAAATGCCAAGGAGAAACCGTCCGAAGCAACCGGAAGTGAAATCACCAAATGAATCTAGTTGCAAGAAAACGCAGATGAGGTTCATTCGAGAAATGTTAAAGTAATGTAATCAATCCACGTAAGAAGTGAGTCATAAATCATTTGTTAGACCAGTTCTTGAGTACTGCTGATCAGTGTCGAACCGTTTATCAGGTAGGGTTAATAGAAGAGATAGATCCAACAAAGAGCGATCATTTTTATCATGTGATTCTGTAAGTGCTAGCTCGTTACGGAAATGCTGCTTAAACTCCAGTGCCAGTCGCTTATAGAGAGACGTCGTGCTCCACGGAGAGGTTTACCTTTAAAATTCCGAGAATGTGCTGTTAAAGAAGAGTTGAGCAACGTATTACATCCCCTCCCATACACCCCACAAAATGACCACGAGGAGAAAACCAAATGAACTAGCGGAGGCTTACAAACAATTGTTATTTTCACTTATTAGGTTGGTGTATACGCTCGTAACGTTTTTGTTTTGTATGTTGTAATTCCGGTTACTATGAGTTTATTTATCGAATGTCATTTTTCACTTGTTGTTCACTGTTGTTATCTGAGTTTATATATGATTATTTTGTCATTTGGAAATGACGAATACAGCTGTGGGCGTTAGGAAATGGAGTTCCTACTGGATAAATCGGAACGTTTCCGACTGAGTTCAGTGGAGGGTTGACAGCAACGGAGGCAGCTATAAACATTTTCGCTATTTATGGGGATAATTCCATTAGACAGAGCAGGGCTAGAAGATTGTTTAATGTTTTCAGGAGGGTAGTTTTAACATTAGTAGCTCTGCAGGCACGGGGAGACTTTCAGGGTTTGATGAAGATCGTTTAAACGCATTAATCCTTACTGATCCACGCCAGTGTACTCGAAACTAGTAAATGTAATGAACTGTGATCATTCCACCATAGTGCGACATCTGCTTGGAATGGGGGAGGTTCAAAAATCGGGTGTACGTCTGCAGCATGCTCTAAGCCAAAATCACAAAAATCAGCCGGTGGCCGTATGTGAATCTCTGTTTGCTCGTCATCAGTTGTCTCTATCTTTACTGGTGACAATAAATGATGTCTTTATGCTAACATAAGGAAAAGAAAGGAATGGCTGAGTCCAAACAGTTCCCCATACTACGACCTGCGCACAATCACAAAAAATATTTGCGGAATTTTTAAATGAGATCATTTCCGCTTTTGGCTATTAAAACATTCTTGCGATTGCAATTTCGACGTGTTATCGTTTTCAAGCATTCTGAAAACAATCAGTGGTAAAAGTCATACACGAAATTATCAAGCAAACACTGACACTGAAAATTCTTAAGCTACTTACGCGGAATGTTGTAGCCCACTCAATGATATAAAGTTTCACCATACTGTGTAAGAACATTTGCATTTTACTTCCGACATATTTCCACCGATTGTTTCTTTTCCACGCAGACTTGTCACAAACCACATGATATCGACTCTGCGTCTGTGGACTCCATAGCTCATACTCTTTGTATATTTACATATCTACCGATTTCCTGACACAGTAACCAACCCTACTACACGAAATTTAAACTTCAGAGTTCACACCATTATTTCACCATTTCTATAACGTATATGGTTAGTATAGGGTTAGTTTCTTAATCGCTAATATTATATTTATCATCATGTTCCAAATACAAGCGCAATAAATAATGTTTTAATAACCAAAAGCGGGATTGATTTCACTTGCAAAACATAATGTTATAACGACAGTGTCGTGTACTACGAATTGCTACCGCGAGGTGTAACCATCACTGCTGACATTTATTGTCAACACCTGAGGCGTGTTGCAAACGCAGTCCAAGAATAACAACCAGGAAGATTGCGTGAAGTGATACTGTAGTAACAAAAAGTACTATACCAAAGTTGGGTTGGGAAGCCATTCCGGGAGCACCTTATTCATCAGACCTTGTGGCAACCTGTTGTGAATACTGAAGACGAATATGTTATTGTTGACAAAACTCGCTGTTATGTGTATCTGTTGTGTTTATTAAACTTATGGAAAATCATTACGAGCTTGCAGAATGAGATTTTCACTCTGAAGTGGAGTGTGCGCTGATATGAAACTTCTTGGCGCATTAAAACTGTGTGCCGGATCGAGACTCGAATTCGAGAGCTTTGCCTTTCACGGGTAAGTGCTTTACCGACTGAGCTACCCAACCATGACTCACGACCCGTCCACACAACTTCAGTTCTGCCAATACCTAGTCTCCTACCTTCAAAACTTCACAGAAGCTCTTCTACGAACCTTGCGGAGCTAGAACTCCTGGAGGAAAGCATACGAACTTGCTCACCAACGCAATATCACTCGCCAGTGGAATAGAGACGGAGAGGGAGGAAATGAACAGTGATAGCAGAAGTATCCTCCGGCACACACCTTAAGGTGACTTGCAGAGCGTAGATGTATATCTGTGTAGCTCCGACTATAAAGTCCGCGAACACGTTGCAGCTACTGGAATGTACTGCAGAACCGGCTTAGTCCGACCACCCGTTTGCGACGTTTGTCTACATATGCGGGGCGCTGCTACAGTCAGCTCTGGACTTCATGATGACCCATGGTCTGCGATATGGACCAGCAGGCAGTTGATCGTTGCTAGGTCCGATAGTTCGACCAGTTTTTGTACGAAATACCTTGTTTCTAACTCGATCAATAAGTGCTAACTGTCCACGCATTTGTTTTATAAACCAGTGGCAGTACTCTTCTTAGATACTAAAGTGTTTAAAGCTACATTATGGTAGCAGCTAAAACTAAACATGTGACGTTGTTCGGAAGTGAGCCCAGTGACGTAAGTGAGTATATCAGTACAGCTGACGTTGACTGCACAACAGAAGCAGAATATGAATAACTGACGACCAAATCACTGGCGCTGTACTTCGAACAATCGAAGTGAGAGATGATGACGACAATAAAGACTATGCACCTACAGCTCGAGTATCACCTATAGATGCTAAAAGTGCATTTGATATAGTCCTTCAATACATGGAACAAAGCTCTGAGTCTACCCCAATAGACATTTTGTGGATTAGGAAATGGCGCATATCGCGGCAAATTCAGGGTTGTCGTCTGCTAAGTAGAAGAACATTACCCAACTTTGTTGTACTGCTTAAGAAAATGTCTCACGTTTTAACAGTTGATTGCAAATCAGTTGTAAGTGTAGGACTGGAATCAGGTATATTTTTTCCTTTACATGTGGCAAGGGCCTTATTGACCATACGCCTGCTCTATGAGCCTCTTCCACTTCTACCTGTCCAATGTGCTGTTTGTCCAGTTGCTGTTGCTGTTCATTCTAGTTGTGTCTTCCAGAATGTTACCCAGCCATCTGATTCTGGCTCTCCCTCTTCCTCTCATTCCATCTATAGTTCTGCTGAATGCCATTCTAGGCAGTCTATTCTCTGTCATTCTTGCTATATGGCCTGCCCAATTCAGCCTTCTCCTCTTGAGCACTTCGACGACTTTACGGTGTTTGTAGAGCCCTCTTAATTCTTCATTTCTTCTTGTTCTCCATTCCATGTTATTTTCGTCGTATACAGGTCCAAAAATTTTCCTTAGTACTTTTATTTAGAATATTAAGTTTTTCTTCATCTTTCTTTCTAAATATTAATGTTTCACATCCATATAACATCACAGGTATAGTGGTCGATTGATATAAACGGATTTTGAAGTTTCTGCTAAGTGAGCTTTTTCTTAGAATTTTGACGAAAGTTAAGTGTCTTGTTGCTGTTGATAAACGGGCATCTGTTTCTATATCTGTTCTATTGTTATTACTAAAAAGACTTCCTAGGTACCTGAAGTGGTCAACAGTCTTGAAATCGGATCCACTACAGGAAAAGGTGCATCTTTTCTAGTTTTCTTACTTATGGGTAGGAATTCTGTCTTTTCTTCATTAACATGTAATCCTGTTTCCTCAGCAATTTTGTAGTAATTTTGCATCATTCTGATTAATTCTCTTTTGGAACTACTTATTAGTGCTACATCATCTGCATAGGCAAGTCTTGTAATCCTGTAGATGGACCCCTTGTGGCCTGGTTTTAGAAAATTCTCTATCGATCTTCTCTAGGACAAGGATAAATAAAATAGGTAATATGGTATCCCCTTGTCTCAGTCCAGTGCAGACCTTAAAATCTTCAGTTTCTCCTACCGGTGTCTTTATGCTTCATAAAGTTTCGTCTATACACACTTTAACTAATCTGATTAATTTTGATGGCATTTTAAATTCCTTCATTATGTTTTGGAGTGTAAAATACCATCAAAATTACAGGAATAAGGTATATACAGATGAAAAAATTTCTCTGATATTAATGATGTCTTACTTTACGAAACTACTGTACATTACACTCCCGTGTAAGATTTTTTTAATGTATCAACGTTTCTCTTCGTTTTGTTACAGTTTTAAAATGAAACAATTTTTCACACAGTATTTCTTCTTCAGAAATAAAGTTGACTGATCTGTATTCTGATATGATGGGTTGTTAATACGTGTTCCTCTGATAAACCGACCATTTTTTCGTTCAGACTAAGCTCCCAGTCCCGTAGAGGATGGATTAGCGACGTTCTACTGTACTGCCAACGAGACGTTACACACCCTGCTGGAACCGCGTCACAGCCTTCTTTTGTGTCTGGCTGGCATTGTAGTGGGATGGGAGACAGTGTCTTGTAGACGCCCTGCTGACACGGTGGCCAGCAGCTCGCAACAGAACGGATCGTTGTAGGTGGGGGTGGTGGGAGCGTGGGGGCGGTGGGGGTGGCGCGCTGGGAGGGGCGGTAAGTCTGCCTCTGGGCGGCGGAGCGGGGCGCCGGCGGCAGCGGCGGCAGCGCAATCGATAATGGCCACTCACAGCCACTCAGGCCCACTTAACAGCTTTTGACTCAATTAGGCTCCCTCGAAATCCGATGCCTGGTTACATTTTTCGCCCCTGTATCCTTGACTGCGGGCCCTGGAGAGCTTAAAACAGTAACATTCGCCTCTGCGATGCTTCCTTCCCTTGCTCCCCCGTAAGAAGCTAAAGAGTAACGTTCCCTCGTTTCTTAAGTACAGTATTTCACCGGCTGATCACTTCTATCCTGCGTAACACAACATATTTTTTTATAAAAAGAATTGAAACATTTCCTACAGAACTATTTCTCAGTGCCACATTTCTGAGAACTACTACTTTTATTATCACCTATAATTCTTCCATGCCCTTTCAATCACTTACTGAAACATTATAAGGCTGGATGAGTTTTGCATGCATGTTGTTGTTGTTGTGGTCTTCAGTCCAAAGACTGGTTTGATGTAGCTCTCCATGCTAATCTATGCTGCCCAAACCTCTTCATCTCCGAAATACTGCTGCAACTTAAATTCTTCTGAATCTCCTCACTGTACTCATCTCTTGATCTCCAATTTCTAGCCTCTCCCACACACACACACTTCCCTCCAGTACTAAATTGGTGAACCTCTGATGTCTCAGAATGTGCACTACATTTGAAAAGTTTTTCTTCTCTTCTTGTCTAAACTGTTTATCATCCATGTTTCACTTCCGTACATTCGATTTCAATAAATTTCTCACCTTCAAAACGCTTTTCTTGCCATTGTCAGTCTACACTTTATATTCTCTTTACTTTGGCCATCATAGTTATTTGGCTGCCTAAATAACAAAGCTCATCTACTACTTTAAGTGTCTCGTTTACTAATCTAATTCTCCCAGCCCCCCTGATTTAAAACAACTACACTGTATTATCCTTGTGGTATCCATAGCTGCGATACCATGACTTAAGTGCAAGTTCGTATGTTGGCACTACGACAGCGTCACCGACGATAGCGCCCTCTAGCCGGTGTTGTGCAGCTCTACGAGGTCCGCTCCAGGTTTTGCCCATTTGATTCCGAGGAGACGACCTAGCAACATTGTTTCTGCTTCAAAGGGGGCTAGCAGTTACAGACTGTGTTACTTCAGTGATAGTTTGTCCAACTACTAGTAGCTGTTAGATTTGATGGATGAACGGCTTCGCACCTATGTACTCGTCTGTACGCAAAGTTAAGGAAAAGGGTTATAACCTAATTGCAGTACCGAAGCATTGTCACCTTTTCCTGCCCCTACTCACTTCCTACATCCGGCCTACCCTTCAGTTACAGGAGCAGACACACGCGCCGCCTTCCAGGCGGGATACAAAAATCCTTGTCTTGCTTTTCTTGATGTTCATCTTATATACTCCTTTGAAGACGCTATCCATTGCGTTCTACTGCCCTTCCAACTACTTTTCTGTCCGACAGAATTGCAGTGTCGTCGGCAAACCTCAGAGATTTTACTTCTTCTCCTTGAATTTTAATTCCTACTCCAAATTTTTCTTTTGATTCTTTTACTGGTTGCTCAATGTGCAGACTGAGTAACATAGCGATAGACTTCAAGCCTGTCTCACTCCGTTCCCAACCACAGCTTCCCTTTCTTGCCTCCCGACTGTTATAACTGCCGTTTGGTTACTGTAAAAGGTGGAAATAGTCTTTTGTTCCCTGTATATTACTCCTGCTACCTTCAGAATTTCAAAGATAGTATTCCAGTCAACATTGTCAAAAACTTTCTTTGTCTACAAATGTTAGAAACGTAGCTTTGTCTTTACTTCACCTATCTTCTAAGATAACACGTAGGGTCAGTATTGCCTCGTCTGGTCCCGCCTTCCTCCGGAATCCAAACTGATCTTCCCCGAGGTCGACTTCTACCAATTTTTCCGTTCTTTTATAAAGAATTCGTGTTAGTATTTTCCTACCATGACTTTTTAAACTGATAGTTCAGTAACATTCACACCTGTCAGCACCTGCTATCTCTGGAACAGGAATTTTTACATTCTTCTTGAAATCTGAGAGTATTTCGCATGTTCATACATCTTGCACACCGGATGAAAGAGTTTTCGGCTGGCCGTGGTGGCCGTGCGGTTCTAGGCGCTACAGTCCGGAACCGCGGGGCTGCTACGGTCGCAGGCTCGAATCCTGCCTCGGGCATGGATGTGTGTGATGTCTTTAAGTTAGTTAGGTTTAAATAATTATAAGTTCGAGGGGACTGATGACCTAAGATGTTAAGTCCCATAGTGCTCAGAGCCCTTTGAACCATTTTTGAAGAGTTTTCTCATGGATGACTCTCTCAAGGCTGTTTATACTTCCCGTGAACCCCATTTTTAGACGTCTGTATTGCCTTTCGCCTGCTTTATTTGCTCCTGTTTTATATTTTCTCCTTTCATCAGTTAAATTCAGTACCTCCTGTGTTGTCCCAGGATTTATATTAGGCCTTGTCTTTTTACCTATTTGTCTTCAATGTTTTATCTCTCAAAGCAATTCGTTCGTCTTCTGATGTATTCCTTTTCCCTGTTCATTCATATACTCTCGAAATCTCTTCATAGATTCACTATGTTAAAATTTTTCGGTTTGTGTATCTTGTTTTTCAAGTTTCACCGTGAATCTGTACTTGTTTACCGATTTTAAGAAGGCTACACGATTTCACATATCTTCTTTGACCGTTTTTTCTTCCTTAGTTCATTCCAACCAATCAACTTTTGACCTTCATACAGCTGATTATATTAAATATCCTTTGGGTGGTCTTCTGTTGTCCATTGTGCAAATAAGCTGGGATAATTTCAAGCGTCATTTGCATACACCTTTGTGAAACTGTCAGTCTGTTGTGTTGTACTGAAGTCTTCTCTTAATCTAAGTTCTGTTTTCATGTGTGGGGAAATTTATTTTTTCTAAGAACGTATGGTTCCTATGAAATCGTACGGTATTCTTTCACTGTAGTATCGTATCTTATCGTTACCGCCAGAGCCGGTGTCTCGAAGGTTCCAGCGGCCCCAGGAGCGGCACTTTGTACATTGCAAATGATAACTTCCAGACTGCCAACCACTGAAGACCGCCAGGCACTTCTATGTCACGGGCTTCTGGGCACCAGTCTCCCAGTAGCGATTACTTCTAGTCGAGATTACTTCCGTGTCGTTACTTTGTGCCTAACACTTCAACGAGCTGTTCATAATTAGCTCTACCAGCAAACATTTAGTGTACACTCTTTGACATAAAACTCGACCGGCGGCCGACCGCTGCAGAGGCTAAGTCATCGCCGATCGCGACATAGGACAAATAAACTGATCAACTCGCTTTCTGCACAATCTGGTAACACTGTAGATTGCGGCTCTTCCTGGAGGCATCCTTACCCAGTGATGGAGAAATAGGAGACTGTTTACGGCCGTGGTCTAGCGCTAGCATGCGTTTTTTCTGTCTACAATGTCTGTGGATCGACACCAGGTGGAGTAAAATATTTTTATAGCCTCTTCTGTATGATTAGTGAAAACGTGAATTTAATGGTAGCGCAGATTCAATCTATTTCACTTTCAGACACACCAATAACAAAATTTTATCTAGTAACCATTTTGCGGCAGATTTCTCGCAGACTGTTCTCCTCTGGACGCTGAATGCGGTAAAGCTCCCGGATCCACTTGGTGGCTACCAGCAGCGGCTGTGGCGACAGCAGCGGCGCTGCACTCCCTCGCTCTTTATCGAAAGCGCCTGCCACCGCTCATCGCTTTTGATAATGTAAAACGCTTTATTATTATTAAATGTTGCTAAACAGAAAATTTCTATGATTTCCACTCACGCTCGAAAGCAACGAAGATTACTGTATTACATTAACCGGCAAAAGTTGGGTAACACAGATTGCACTAGTTTCGTTGGATTTGAGAATGGGAATCAGTTTTTGGATAGTCGAGTGACGTGATGATAGTCAAGACCGACTGCCTTTTCTACATCACAGTGGCTGCCGCAGCGTTCGTGTTTCGTCAACACAAACACCACGTGACTGGGCACACTGCTCATCACGTCACATGCTGCGAGTGGCCGTCTCAGTATGGAGTACCGTCAAGAACAGCTAGACGCTGGTGGAAAGAATACCAGCAAAGGGGCTATAACGGGGGGAAAAGAGGAAGTGGCCAAGGGACCATGCTCAATGCCCATAATATTGTCTTTTTATATTGACGAGTAATCTGGATAGTCTTCACATCGCAAATTTAATATTACGATCCTAGGAACTAACCTGTGCGCCCGGGTTCCCGGGTTCGACTCCCGGCGGGGTCAGGGATTTTCTCTGCCTCGTGATGACTGGCTGTTGTGTGATGTCCTTAGGTTGGTTAGGTTTAAGTAGTTCTAAGTTCTAGTGGACTGATGACCATACATGTTAAGTCCCATAGTGCTCAGAGCCATTTGAACTAACCTGCAATAAGTTTTGTATTTCATAATTGAAACTATCTGCATTAACCGTTATCAGCGCAATGTCAGGGTCAGAATGTAGCAATGCCTTGGTAGCTACTTGGGGACCTGCTTGAGTCGTCTTCTAAGGAAAGCGTAGTTGCTGGTTCACATTATATTACTCTGGCGAGAAGTACCGAAGTTTCCCTTTTCTCTGCAAACATCCAGTACTAAATTCAGTAATAAAATTCTAAGAAGAAATTTGCACTGTGCCAACGCAACGATCAACTTATTTATATAGATTTTTGTTTTCACAGCCATTCTCGTTCTGCATCGCAATAAACTTCACTCATTATTTGCTCGATCTTATTACGATTATCATTGTTATTCTCTCACTTAAAAGCGTTTTCACATCCATATATGGTACCGATGCACATGAAGAGTTGCGGTAGCGTTCTCGCTTCGCACGCCCGGGTTCCCGGGTTCGATTCCCGGCGGGGTCAGGGATTTTCTCTGCCTCGTGATGGCTGGCTGTTGTGTGATATCCTTAGGTTAGTTAGGTTTAAGTAGTTCTAAGTTCTAGGGGACTGATAACCATCGATGTTAAGTCCCATAGTGTTCAGAGCCAGCCACATGAAGAGTGGCTATGAAATGTTACGTCATGCAGGATACACTCCTTTACATCGGCACCTCGTGATCAACGCTGCAGGAGAAGTGAGATACATAAAGGTGACAATGGGAAGACATACAGGGTGTTACAAAAAGGTACGGTCAAACTTTCAGGAAACTTTCCTCTCACACAAAGAAAGAACATATGTTATTTGGACATGTGTCCGGAAACGCTTACTTTCCATGTTAGAGCTCATTTTATTACTTCTCTTCAAATCACATTAATCATGGAATGGAAAAACACAGCAACAGAACGTACCAGCGTGACTTCAAACACTTTGTTACAGGAAATGTTCAAAATGTCCTCCGTTATCGAGGATACATGCATCCACCCTCCGTCGCATGGAATCCCTGATGCGCTGATGCAGCCCTGGAGAATGGCGTATTGTATCACAGCCGTCCACAATACGAGCACGAAGAGTCTACATTTGGTACCGGGGTTGCGTAGACAAGAGCTTTCAAATACGACCATAAATGAAAGTCAAGAGGGTTGAGGTCAGGAGACCGTGGAGGCTATGGAATTGGTCGGCCTCTACCAATCCATCGGTCACCGAATCTGTTGTTGAGAAGCGTACGAACACTTCGACTGAAATGTGCAGGAGCTCCATCGTGCATGAACCACATGTTCTGTCGTACTTGTAAAGGCACATGTTCTAGCAGCACAGGTAGAGTATCCGGTATGAAATCATGTTAACGTGCTCCATTGAGAGTAGGTGGAAGAACAAACTAAAATGAGCTCTAACATGGAAATTAAGCGTTTCCGGACACATGTCCGCATGACATCTTTTCTTTATTTTTGTGTGGGGAATGTTTCCTGAAAGTTTGGCCGTACCTTTTTGTAACACCCTGTATACGCTGGCACAACTCTGCAACTACTCCTGTTGATTTAACAACGTGTTACCAGATAAACTGGTGCTGCGGGATCAAAAATGTAGTACGGACTTTGCCACAGTAGCAGAGAGCTGCTAATTTCAGACCATGACCGTGGATCACACTTGGGTCAGCTGCTAGTTAGAGTGTTGCAACTGTAAATGGAAGATTTTGTTTGATAGTTTTGTGCTGATGCTGTCTGAATAAATTATGCCATTGGATAAAAAACGGTTTAGTTTTGAGACCTAACCCTCGAGGGGGGCTGGGGGTGGGGGTGTGGGGGGAGGCACAGTGGTCTGCTTCATGAATTCCAAGCACAAAAGGCACAAAAAACAACGCAGGAATGGTTCGAACAACTACTTTCATTCAGAGACACGCATTTGGAATCTATTGATCATTTAGGAGGCAAATAAGAGGGTAAAGTTATGGAAACAATGGTCAATCTGCTTAGTATATAATAGAGCATACAGATTTCAAGGAGGAAACGTATGAAGACGCAGCCTTCCTCGTTATCCATATGTGCACCATATCGATCGTGTTAACGAAAGTAATATCCCTCTTTACCTCTTCTTAAATCTCAAATGAAATGAATACCATGAGGAATCGAATATTTGTTGACTGCGTCTCTTCTTGCTGAATAATGAAATTGATAATTGCATGCCTGAAATGTATACATAGCCCACAAGGCGACGTCAAACTATCAGGAGAGAACGCCGAATAGAAACCAAACGTGCGACAAGCATTTCGCTGAAGAGCTGCCTCGTAAGAGAGCTGAGAATAGGCAGCGTCGTAGCAAATATTTGTCAACTCTGTGATAGTGGGTTTACTTCCGGGTGTAGTCCGGCATTACCTCGCTACATTCACTTGGCGTTCGTTTTTCACATCGAAGACTCAAAGGATATAATGCACTGTAATACGAGATACTTAGAAAGTATATTTAATTTGTGGACTCCAAGAACGGCGTTCTTCACATCAATAACACCTGTTTGTGTGTTTAATGTTGCGCGCTGAGGCTCAGGCAATATCGCAATGACTATAGTCCTCCTGTTGGCGCCAGTGTGTCGTTATAACAGTGGTTCCCTTATGAATTTCGATGATAGTGTTATATGAGATGGCAGTTCCAATCTCGGAGAAAGCTGCAGAACACAACCTTTCTGTATTCCATTTTAATTAATGGAGTTGCAAACTGCTAGTAAAAATTCCTTACACGAAATCTGAGGAATGCCCTTACACACAAATCTTCGTGCAATCTCGACTTATGTTAATATCACGGATGTCTGCTTTGCAAATGCACAGGTGTTTCACTGTAAACTAGTTTTGGAAAAGATTAAAACCGACTGTCAACGATACAAATTTGAGCCTTGTTCGTCATATAGGTCTAACATGTCAGGAGGTTGTTTATGAAGTGAACATGTTGATTAATATACTTCCTCTCCTCTAAGTTTTAGCAAGAGCATTTAACTGTAGAGTTTTTCTGACACCGGCGTTAGGAATTCCTTTCCGTTCACTGAAACAATAACTTTTTCTGGTTTAAATCTGATGACCTTAACTACCACTTCCGATCAGCGTTAAATACTTCATGAATCCATACATCGAACTCGAAATGTGCAGTGATCCTGCACTGCTACAAAGCGTGCTTTGCAAAGTATTCACACAGTTTATCGCATAGACTTACCACAAGGAATGAAACAGAAACTGTAATACACTTTTCAACACAGACGCTCACTGTGCTTGACGAAAATATCCGAATATTGGCCAAAAGTTGCACAAATAATTGAGTTTGAAAGAAAAAGAAACGAAGTATGAAGCATTTATAAATTCATCGCATGTAGTGTGGTGGTTTAATTTCGTCCCGGACTATAAAATTAATTTCGGGCCATACTCAGCTCTTGGCGATTAATGTAATACAGTAATCTTCGTTGCCTTCGAGCATGAGTGGAAATCGTAGAAATTTTCTGTTTAGCAACATTTAATAATAATAAAGCGTTTTCAATTATCAAAAGCGATGACCGGTGGCAGGCGCTTTCGATAAAGAACGGAGGAGAGCACCGCCGCTGCTGTGGCCACGGCCGCTGCTGGTAGCTAGCAAGTGGATCCCGGAGCTTTACCGCATTCAGCGTCCAGAGGAGAACAGTCTGCGAGAAATCCGCCGCAAAATGGTTGCTGGATAAAATTTTGTTATCGGTGTGTCGGAAAGTGAAATACATTGAATCTGCGCTACCATTAAATTCACGTTATCACCAATCATACAGAAGAGGCTATAAAAATATTTTACTCCACCTGGTCTCGATCCACAGACATTGTAGACAGAAAAAACGCATGCTAGCGCTAGACCACGGGGGTAAACAGTCTCCGATTTCTTTAACATCGGACAAGACTTCCTCCAGGAAGTGCCGCAGTCTACAGTGTTGCCAGATTGTACAGAAAGCCGGACTTGAGAATTAGCGAGTTGATCAGTTTATTTGTCCTCTGTCGCGATTGGCGCGGACTTGGCCTCTGAAGCGGCCGGCCGCCGGTCGAGTTTTATGTCAAAGAGTGTACATAGACGCACGCCCGTTTCAGGCCTCGGCGTATTCGAGGGCTGTTCGGAAAGTAAAGCCCGAGAGGTCCTGATATGGGAACGACAGTGAAAATCCGATTGGGCTTTGCACAGATGCGTTGGGCAATGTCTCTAGTACGGCTGTCGATCGCGTCATGTCACTCTGTTTACTTCTGAGGACATAGTTAGCATGTAAACATGCCTAGAAAAAAAATGGTTCAAATGGCTCTGAGCACTATGGGACTCAACTGCTGTGGTCATTAGTCCCCTAGAACTTAGAACTAGTTAAACCTAACTAACCTAAGGACATCACACACATCCATGCTCGAGGCAGGATTCGAAAATGCGACCGTAGCAGTCGCACGGTTCCGGACTGCGCGCCTAGGACCGCGAGGCCACCGCGGCCGGCCATGCCTAGAACAATAGTGATTTTCGACAAGTATGGGAGCAAGCTGTGAGGCTTCGTCTGATGTCATGCAAGCCCACATAATATATCTGTCATGCATCTCCTTCTTCATGATAATTCGGGTGCACATTGCACGGGCAACGAGGACGCCCCTGCAGCGTTTTCGATGGGACGTTTTAGATCGTCCACAATACAGCCGAAATATGTCTCCGTTTGATGTTCATCTTTGCTCACATGCACTGTGAAGATAACATTTTGGGACAGACAAAGAACTGCTGACAAGCGTAGATAAGTGGCGGAAAGGACAGGCTGCTGCCTTCTATACCGATGGTATTGAAAAGTTAATAGAATACTACGACAAACGTCTAATCAGAGTGGCAACTATGTAGAGAAGTAGCTGGGAGGTGTATCAAACTGCTGCGAATAAAACATTTCTTATTTTCACTGTGGCTTCTTTTCGCCACCGATCGGACCGTACTTTCCGAATATCCCTCATAGCTAGCCACGGCTGCCACAGGTTGTCAACAGTGTAATATTTCTTCACCAAAACTTGAGTACAATTTATTTAAAGTGCATTTGTGTCAACTAATATGTTACTGTCCTGTCCAGATTCCTACGATGAGAGATTCTTTTGTGCCTTGTACCTATTTATCATTTGGCTCCTCAACATAGTGGTTGCCAACTCGTATAATAACATTTATTAGCAGTGCTTTGCTATAGTATTGATGTAGATCATGACTGTAATGGATTTCCAAGCTCGTAGGGAGGTTTACCCTCTTGTCCACCACGACACTTCTGGTTCCGTCTTTACTCAGAGCAATGTCTGCCCGATCATGAGCTGTGGCTAAGTTTTTATTTTTGATTTGTATTCAACGACCCCGATGGCAGCAAATATGAAATATTTTCTTTCTTATTGTCTGATAACTTTGTCTAGCACTAATCTTATCAGCTGAAGGAAGCCTCTTTACACGGGTACGTTTTTTCAGTTGTAGTGTGACTATAATCTACATGCAGAACAAATAAAGATGTTTGCATCATAACTCTGATCCGTACCTTTAAGTCTTTTTTCTCTGTAAGGCTATAGTTAGGTTTTCCAGTACTTTGAATAATGACATAGAGCACTTCAACATGAGACAGAATCCACTAATATTGTAACTGTATACTCAAGTTTGCTCATTTTTAGGGTTCCATATCCTTAAAAACGGGACGCTTATAGGATCACTTTGTTGGCAGCAAATATGAAATATTTTCTTTCTTATTGTCTGATAACTTTGTCTAGCACTAATCTTATCAGCTGAAGGAAGCCTCTTTACACGGGTACGTTTTTTCAGTTGTAGTGTGACTATAATCTACATGCAGAACAAATAAAGATGTTTGCATCATAACTCTGATCCGTACCTTTAAGTCTTTTTTCTCTGTAAGGCTATAGTTAGGTTTTCCAGTACTTTGAATAATGACATAGAGCACTTCAACATGAGACAGAATCCACTAATATTGTAACTGTATACTCAAGTTTGCTCATTTTTAGGGTTCCATATCCTTAAAAACGGGACGCTTATAGGATCACTTTGTTGTCTGTCTCTCTGTCTGTCTGCCTGTTAAGATTATTTTTTCTCCATAACCAGTGGAAGTATCGAGTTGAAATTTATGTCAAATACTAAAGTCTATGGTCCCGTGGCGGTGTAAGAATTTAAGCTTCTAAGCCAATGCAATCAAAAGTTATAGCTATTTATGTCACATATTTTGAAACCCTCTAGCCTACTCATCTTACCCTGTAGACCAGTGCTAGCCAACCTGTTCACAACCCCCCACTAGTGGGCGTTCCAGCTGTCGTGGTGGGTGCCAGACCATAGGGATTTCAAAAATATTTTCTCAAGGCTTTCTTAAGATTTTGACATAAAGTATTTGATAAGGAATTATTATTATATTCTTTAACCTGCTGTAACTCTGCTTTTAAATGTTATTAACTGTAGCTACTACCCTACTTTAAAAGTGAACACTATTGTTGAATCGGTGGGTGGTTAGAAAATTTTGCCACTATCAAAGAAATAAAAATGGGAGGTAGATAAAAAAACGTTGACTACCGCTGCTATAAACGAACTGTCAATACCAGGTCGATTTTAAAAAATTCTAAATTTTGTCCATGATAATGGTCTCCTTCGAAGCAATGTCCTCCACAGTTGACATACCGCTCCCAACACCGTTTCCAATTCAGGAAGCACTCTTCGTACGTCTCTTACCGAATCCCTCAAAGCGCCCTCCGGGACTTTTCTTTTGTGTCGTATATCGTTGCAAATCTTCTTCTTTTCAAAGGGGTTTTTAACTCTGGAAATTAAAAACAGTCCGGAGGAGCCATGTCTGGAGAGCACAAAGGATGAGGCAGCACAGTGATTTCGTTTTTTCGTGCAGTAGTCACACACTAACAGGGATGAATGTGAGAGTGCGTTACCGTGATGCAAGAGCCATGAATTTCCTTCTCATATTTTCTCACTCATCCCGATAGTTTAATAATAGTTAGTCCCTGTGACACAAATTCGTGATGAACCAATCATTCAAAGCCAGAGAAAACTGTCAGCACGTCTTTGACATTTGACGTGACCTGACGAGCTTTTTGTGGTCTTGGGGAACTTTTCCCGACTCATCGTGAAGATTGAACCTTGGTCTCAACATAATAGCCATAGACGCACGTCTTGTCACCAGTTATAATTCTTTTAAGGAACATCTAGTTCTCATTTGCGCGATCCAAAAGCGAAGATCTTTCTGGTCTTGACTCATGAGCCTCTGGACAAACTTGGCGGCAACACGATGCATTCAAAGATGGTGTGTCAGGATTTCATGACATGATCCATGTGAAGTGTCACATTCTTCTGCAATCTCTCTGACAGTCAGTCTTCGATTAACACGCACAATGTCGTTGACCGTCGTCGGCAAACTTTAATGGTTGGGTTGTTTGGGGGAAGAGGCCAAACAGCGAGTTCATCGGTCTCAACGGATTAGAGAAGGACGGGAAAGGAAGTCTGCCGTGCCCTTTCATAGGAACCATCCCGGCATTTGCCTGGAGCGATTTAGGGAAATCACGGAAAACCTAAATCAAGATGGCCGAACGCGGGATTAAACCGTCCTCCTCCCGTAGGCAGACGTCGAAGGGCTTCCTGAACGAGGATCATCTTTAACTTTCGTCCTGCCATTTTTAGAGAGTGTGAACCATTCGTAACACCGAGTACGGCTTAAGCACTCATCACCGTAGGCTTCCTACATCATTTGGCGTGTCTTTGTGAAGACGTTCTTGAGTTTAACGCATTAATTCAGACGCATTGCTCCTCTAACTCTGCCATCTCGAAATTCGCAAACCGCGCGACACAACGTTCTACTCAATACAGCAATGAACAATAACTAACAGGCATACAACAATGAAGCTTCTGGAAGTTACACATTAGACACAGGCTTGTGCAGGGATGTCAGTCTCAATCCGCTCCAACACACCATTGCGCGGAATTAAGAATGTTAGGGAAATTTTTGAACATACTTCGTATACATAATTAAGTTTGCACCAAACCCTCAAAGCGCCAGTCCTACTCGAAATTATCCGTTTTTTAAAGAACATACGCGCTTTGCACATTGTATTTTAGTGGAACAGTTCTGTCAACAGGGGTTTCGAATGATCTGTCAGGTACTGTGTGCTAAGACTTCGTGAACGTTTCTCCTTGTTCTGAATGGTCCACTACTTAATCGTTTTCTCTTGTGATGAGATTCATAATTCTCAAGTAGTTGCAAATTCTCAGGTTGAGTTTGTATCTTCTTTCTTGCAGTCCGGCAGAATCAGTCTTTCTACTGAACAGCTGTTTTGAGGCCAATTCTTAATGAAAATTGTCATGCATCGTTTCCAATTTCTAATTCTGGTAAATCTTTGGCCATTTTCGATAGTCGCAGTGTTTTGTTCTTTTATTTGAGTGGAGTTTAGTCAGTCTCTGAGATGTACTGACAAACGCCTCTTCCTAACAATGTTAGTTAGGTTTCCTGTGGTGCTGTGTGTGCTACATAGAAGATTCCCGAGAACATTGACGGCACCAGATATCATGCAAACGTAGCCTGTGCCTCGTTGTGCAATCATCTTTATATTCGTACATCTGAATCACTTACGGCGATCCCAACCAACCGGAGATGAAACTGCCAGACGCCACGACTGGCCATTATCTTCGAACTCCATATTCATGTCATTGCGCAGCCGAAGTCTCTGTTCGTACTTTCTTGCCTGGAAGAGTACAGAACTTACGACATGCAACTGTGGCAGCGCCGGTCTATAGAGATAAATTTTCTTGATTCTAATGTATCTTCTCATGCCTACGCAATAAGAGACTACTTTTGAACAAGGCAATATCGCTTCACCACGTATGACTCCTCCTGTGGAATAATATATTCATCAGCATATAATCCAGTACATGTGCTGTCTAGTTCTCAACTCTCGAACAGAATCTTAAAGAGCATATTTAAAAGGCTTACACGAGCCATTTTCCTCCTGCAACATCTTCTTCTCAGACCATTTCCGCTCTGGCTGTAGCTTTTCAAGAGAAATTCTGTTCCTTTGTATGGGGTTTGTGAGTTTTCGTGAAGCCTGCTTCTTGCACTGCAGAATCAAAAGCAGAAATAGAATTTTATGATGCCATCACATTCGGATTAAGTCATTTGATTTGCAGTACAGGAGACGTACTTCATTTACAATCACCTTATGGCTACTTTTAACGCGAAATTCTGAATTAAGGAGTACAACCTATGTATGTTACATTATTAACCATAAATTGAACCATTTACATATTAAGGCAGAGTATAGTGCCTTTTACAGTGTCCTTAACACAACGCAGCGGTTTTTTCTTACCTCCAACTTGTTGCAAATTTGCATGTGCAAATTTTGAGGAATCTGAAAATGCAGCTTTAACTTGAGGGGAAAGAAACAAATCTTTTTCTGGCCCTGCTTACACATGAAACAAATTAGCTTAAAACTTTTTTTCTTTTTCTTTCAAAGGGCTGTGTCTTGTCTCTGCAGCCTCAGCTTCCTAACTTAAAATGTTAGTTTAAGTTAGAGAAGAAATACGTTGTACCTGCTGATTACTTAATAACAGACATTGTAAGTCTCTAAATTTAGTATCTTGTGTTTCTAAGGTTTTTCTCTGACATGAATATTTATTACATTCTACTTGCATTTCCAAAAACTTAATTCTGTATGTTACAATTGAATCTAAATATGAGTAGGACATAATTTTTCGTGTTTTGTTGTTTGTGTTTGGTAATAAAGGCAGTTCAGATACTAGACTATTCACTTTATTTCCTAAACAGTTGATGTGCTTGGCCCAGGATACCATTTCTGGATACATCTATAAGAATTTATTGTGATCAGCTTCCTGCAGTTCCTAGTTTCTATGAATAATTTTGAGTTCATTTGTTGTTAAACGCTTAGTCTTAAATTAAATCTCTAGGATTTTCTGCAAGTTTAAGCCAGTTACATTATCAAAAATTATTCAGAGAATTTATATTTGGTGGGTTTTTCTCTATGACATGGAGTTATCGCCGTATGGTACTGAATGGCTTGTATGTAAACTAATGACGTCGAAGTAGAGTGTCCTAAACTCAGATCAGCCAACCAAGTAAGGAATGGAAATTTACGTTAAAATGTAGATCAGTTATGTGGAAAGAAGAAAAGAATTGAATTTATGGTTGAATTTGTGCGGCTTCTTGTCAAAGTGTTTTCCAATGTGATAAATTATTTTCCTTAATTACGGTTAGAGCTACCCTTTGTAATCTGTTTGGTCCTATCCACTGTAAAGTATGTTTTCCTCTTCCAACGTCTTTTTGGTTTAGAGAGTAGAACTCATGAACATTGCCAAATGCCTTTGTAAAGTCACAAAAGACTTATGCAGTTCTAATTCAAGCAGAGGCTGAAATCCAAATTGATTTTCACAAATTTTAAACATCTCTTACTGTCTGAGATCCAGCAACCGTACGTTATTTAATTATAGGATGTATGTAGAGCCACATCAGCTGGACAAAATTTTTTGTCAATTGACCATGGTTTCGACTGCACAAGGGCAATCCTTATCAGAATAAAAAATTACATCGATTAAATGTAACCACACCATGGGTGAAAAGTCTGAGCAAAAGTTCTCTCGTCAAATAGAAATGTCACAGGAATAAAAACTAAAATGTAAAACTATAACATGTTTGTCAACTGTACAAACTATTACATGGAATACAATGACAGCAGCAATGTCATTTTTATTAATGTAGCTCCTGCAAGCTCCCACTTTCTCGTCCTTCGTTCCCCTCAGTTGAATTAGATAAATACATTTAACACAGTTTGAAAACTCCAGCTCTGAAAGTTTCGTCAAGTTAGAGAATGGACACGTCATAACAGGGTACGAAGTACGCTTATGAAGACCGACACGTCACTAAATTTGTCAATTTATTTTCACGTACCACTTAATAAAATATGCTTTCTCCAATTTTTCCAATGTTTTTAAAATGGACCTCGTGTTACTGCAGTTACAACCTCTGGCATTTCAGTCAATTCAGTATTACCGAAACGCAGTAACGCATAAGTCTTACCGAGGCAGAAGCCAGAGTCAGAGAGAATGCATATCCGCATGTCGCTATACGCCGCCGCTAGGGCGCTTCGCTTTGTTACGTAACAAAGACAACTTAACTGGATATAATAACGCAGAATGACGATCAGTAATAACAGACTCTAAATTTAACTGTCTTGTCAGATACTGAAATATTGCAACCACAAAGTTCTACCAGTCTCCAAACAACAACTCCAGTGCTGGTATAGATAGGTAATTAGGCTACTATAGTAGTGCATACATATTTTAGCTCACCATAACTAGAGTGGAAGAATCAAAATCGGTGTTCAGAACATCAGGCAGCACACAAACTATAAACTTAGATTAAATTCAGCTGCAAGTACAAAATAAGCTGATTATCAAAAGGACATCTGAACTCAAGTAAGGCCAACAATGTACAATCGTTTGTCTTGGTTAAAATTGGGTTAGGCGATAGTCGATAGTACTGTCGATATTTTGACAGCTTAAATCTATCGACGACTTGGTTGACTATAGATCCTGCCTACCCTGTTTCGTCATACAACTGAAAACAAATTACAAGGGGCAGTCAAAAAGTTTCCGTCCGAAGGCCATGTAGTCCAGAATCGGTACGCCACTGAGGTAAAAGCGCCGTGAATATTGAGGCCATAATCTCATCAACGCAGCAGGTTAACGGCAACCGTTTGCTAAAACACCGTGTCCTTCAGCGTGAAGAATGAGTAGCTGCTAGCAGCATTATCTCGTCCGACAAAAATCGTCTACCCTTCAAGGCCTTTTTTAAGGGACCAAAGGTGTTATAATCAATTGGGGAGAGATCAAGATTGTACGGCGGGTGCTCGAGTGCCTCCCATTTGAGTGAACGTATCTCGTACGGTACGGAATTTGCGATATGGCGACGCGCGTTCTCAAGAAGCAGCAGCAGCCCACGCTAATCCGCAACGGTGATTTTCGACAGACATGCTGCCCCATATGCATTCTTCATTCTCGAATGGATGTCAAGAAAAGTATAACATTGGTCCTGTATGAACGCATTGGGTAATAGCATCGCTGTAGCTCACGTTTCCGCATTTACCGCACGCACTTCGGAAAGCCACAAATGGCACACTAATTCGTTGCCCACATGTCATTGATTCTACAGAGTGTTGGAAAATTCCCATTACAGTCTCGTAGGGCTTGTAGAAGGGAATGAGTGCGCAATATTTTGAATAGGAATCCGTGCCCGGAAACATACTATTTTGTACGTACAGTATTCTAAAAGTACTCCGTCTTCAGGCCACGAGTGGCCTACCGGGACCATCCAACCGCCGTGTCATCCTCAGTGGAGGATGCGGATAGGAGGGGCGTGGGGTCTGCACACCGCTCGCCCGGTCGTAAGATGGTATTCTTGACCGAAGCCACTACTATTCGGTCGAGTAGCTCCTGAATTGGCATCACGAGGCTGAGTGCACTCCGAAAAATGGCAACAGCGCACTGCGGCCTGGATGATCACCCATCCAAGTGCCGACCACGCCCGACAGCGCGTGATCTCACGGGAACCAGTGTATCCACTGCGACAAGGCCGTTCTCACGTACAGTATTCTAGGTTGTTTTTTGTTTTTGAATAATGTAAACTCGTCATGTTTAAGTTCTAATACAAACAAATGTGCTTAAGTGATAAATTACTGTTTCGTTATGTTTTCTTTCGAATTGTTACCTAATGACTATTGTACGTCACATCTAATTCAATTTCTCAATCAGAAGTGGACAAATTAAACATCTGAATTGAAACCATCGTAGAACAGAAAAGGTAGAAGGATTCCTATTCAGAATATTTTGTACTCACTCATCTCTATGGATCCTAGGAGTTTGTAACGGGAATTTCCGAACACCCTGCATACCCCATCCGGAACCGCACGACGTTTCAAATGCCCTGCAGCAACGTCCTCAAACGGAAACTTACTGATCGCCCCTCATATCCTTCAATTTGAATACCAGGAAACTACGTTGTGTATAATTTCGTTTAGATCCGGATCACGTCGACCAAGCCGCCCCCCCCCCCCTCCCCCTCCCTCCCACCATTTGGCTATGTCCTTGTTTATATCAGGCAATTATCTACGCACTGACTGGTTAAAGAAAAAGAAGCCGAGGAGAGAAACACTGGATTTCATCGCACTGAAAAGTAATGTACGGTATTTGATGGCTCTTGTTTTACAACATGGGTACAACAACAAGATTGTGTCTCTAGCTGCCGACGTAGTAGAGGTCTGTCGATATCGCTTTTTATTTATTTAATTATTTTTTGTAAGAGTAACTGAAATAGAGTCGCAGATTTGTCGATGTATAAAAAGCTATCCTTGCTGGTATTAACGATCGCATAGACCCGTTACAGTGACCGAGCGAGGGGGCGCAGTGGGGGATAGCGGTTCAGTGTTCGTCGGGTCATCCGCAACTTGGATTCCCTGAATTGATCGAGGCAAACACGAGTATGGTGTCTTTGAAGACGACACGTCCGGTTTCCTTCCATACCCATCCCTAGTCCGAGTAAGTGATCCCTCTCTACTGATTCTAGCATCTAAACTTCCTTTCCCTGCCTTTGCCCTTTACTACTGGCCAAGTTCGAATTTTAATTTTTGCAAGTTTGGATTAACACTCAGGACAGTGAACATCGTAGTGGAAATCTTAAAAATGATCGGAATTCAATTCAAAGTGAACCATTAGAAATTAGTTGATGGAAGTGGCTAATTAAATTCTATAATCATATCTCTAGAAACAGCAAATAGCAAGGTAAGTAATTCTGACTTCAGTCACATAGCAATTCGACTGCAGCATACACGAGACAATGAAAGTAAGAGACTTACGAAGTTATATCGAAATACATCCAAATATCAATGACAGAACTGTTTAGTCGATTTTGATACAAACATACGGTGTAAGCACATCAAAGTTATAAAATTTACATGAATTGTATGACAAGGAGAAAAAGAAAGAGAGAGAGAGGGATAGAATACGGTGGTGGTGGAATAAAAAAAAATCCATTCATTACCCGCATCGAGTTCCAGAAGTGCCTATAACATTTCATCGATTGTTCGCACGAGTTTGAGAACCAGCGACTTTGGCCTGACAATTTAAACTCGAAATAAAACACCGTTCAAGAGAAATGCGACAGCGTATAATCAGTTTATTTATGATTTAACTATAGAAATAGCTTTTTCCTATTTTATACTAAAACATTGGTTTATAGCTGCTTTTCATCTCAGGTTTGTGTCCATATCTCAAAAAATACCTGAAAAAATAGTAAATTACACTCAAAAGACTTTGAAAGAAAGTGACAATACATATTTTTAAAATACGTATTTTTTATTCAAACACCATTTTATTTACTATCTTTTGTTTCATTTGCAATATGTTACAAGTGTTTTATAGGCAATTCCTGTTCGTATAGACTCTCATTAAGTACAAGTTTGAAGAACTGGTATTGCCCACACCACTGGAATTGTAATACAACTTGGTTGGGATAGGACGACAAAATGTTAAGTGATACACGTGTTCAAATTACATGGGTTTATTTCCACGTCAAAAATGAGACAATTGACAATTAAGGCAAGATGATATTAAAATACTCTTACTGACAATTAATACTTCATGCACAATAATGGAAGCCCGTGGCAACTTCTTATTAATATGTAATAATGACAACCTGTGGCAACGTTTTGGTAAACATTTCATATAGGAAACCTGTGGTAATGCAAATCTGATGAATCTAACTTGAGGGACAGGGGATAAACGTAGAATAACTGTAGGTAAATGTAGGATTCTACTGCATCCTCTTCATTCCCTTCGTCTTCTCGTTGTTTGCTAAAGATCTTATACAGCAGCCGTAGTGCTTTTTCACCATTCGCAGAACCCTCTCAGCTGCCTTGGGACGTACCCTGGTGAGCCAAAAGAATTATACTTACTGCCCACTGGCTGTACGTGTGCTACTGGCATGGCATGATAATTAACAAATCACGGAATTAGAGGTCAGAGGATTGCCCACTCTGTAAAGCAGGACAGACAGTGATACACTATGTGATCAAAAGTATCTGGGAAACTGGCTGAAAAAGACTTACAAGTTCGTGGCACCCTCCATCGGTAATGCTGGAATTCAGTATGGCGTTGCCCCACCCTTAGCCTTGATGACAGCTCCCACTCTCGCAGGCATACGTTCAATCAAATGCTGGAAAATTTCTTGAGGACTGGCAGCCCATTCTTCAAGGAGTGCTACACTGAGGAGAGGTTCTAAGTCGGCCGGTGAGGCCTGGAACGAAGTCGGCGTTCCAAAACACCCCAAAGATGTTCTATAGGATTCAGGTCAGGACTCTGTGCAGGCCAGTCCATTACAGGGGTGTTACTGTCGCGTAACCACTCCGCCACAGGCCGTGCATTATGAACAGGTGAACCGATGCAATCGCCACCCCGGAATTGCTCTTGAACAGTGGGAAGCAATGTGGTGCTTACACCATATGTAGGCCTCTGTTGTGATAGTGCCACGCAAAACAACAGGGGGTGCACGCCCCCACCATGAAAAACATGACAGCACCATAACACCATCGACTTCGAATTTTACTGTTGGCACTACACACGCTGGCAGATGACGTTCACCGGGCATTCGCCATACCCACACCATGCAATCGGATCGCCACATTGTGTACCATGATTCGTCACTCCACACAACGTTTTTCCACTGTTCAAACTTCCAATATTAGCGCTCCTTGCACCAAGCGAGGCGTCGTTTGGAATTTACCGACGTGATGTGCTACTTATGAGCAGCCCCTCGACCATGAAATCTTTTTTCTCACCTCCTACCTAACTGTCAAGTACGTGCAGTGGATGCTATTGCAGTTTGGAATTCCTGTGTGATGGTCTGGATAGATGTTGCCTATTACACATTACGACCCTGTCAATCAACAGAAGAGGTCGGCCTCGCTTTTGTGCTGAACGTGTCCCTTCATGTTTCCACTTCACTATCACATCGGAAACAGTGGACCTAGGGATGTTTAGGAGTGCGGAAATCTCATGTACAGGCGTATGACACAAGTAACACTCTCTCACGATGACTGATGACTACTGAGGTCGCTGATATCGAGTACCTGCCAGTAAGTGGCAGCACAATGCACTTATTTTTTTTAAAAAAAAACCTTATGTTTTGGGGGTGTCTGGATACATTTGATCACCTAGTGTAAGTGGCAGGTCTAACGACAGAGCACTGTGCTGGTGGAGGTGCATGTGTTCCAGGGCACAATGTTCAGCACACATCGTTGAATATAGAACACCAGAGTAGATGACCACCACGTGTTCCCATGTTGTTCCAACGACATCATCGATTTCCATTGCGGGCGGGATAATCGATCTTGATCCATGAATGAATCGACACGTGTCGCTGGGTCAATGAATCACGAGGTCGATACTCGTGTCCGCTTTCGCTGTTATGCAGATCTTCTCGATTAACGCTTCACTCTAGTACAAGTAAGTTTTGGGAACGATGCTGGCCGTGTCGTTTTCAAAGCATCCGTCTCCACACTTTTAATAAAATACTTTTCGTTATTAGGCAGCCTCTTCATGAATTACTAAAACAATTATAAAAGAAAGCTGACGCTTTCGATCGTCTTTGCAGCTAACGATGTTTGCGAAGCCATCAGTAAGAGCAAGATCTAATTGGAAGGAAATAACAATGAAAAGTTTCCTTAGATAGAATAAGGCGGAAAACAGACGAAGAAGCTATAAATATTAATTTTATTATATAAAAGACATAATTAGAACATGTGTTCTTACTGAAAAGCAGAGTACTCCTCCTATGTGAAAATTACTAGTAACCTGTAGTCTACGTATTGTAACATGAATTAATTACAGTCTCGCTCTACGTGCAATTAACCTTCAACATACTTAGCTTGTAACTGGTTTCTGATAGTATTTCCGATCCCATTGATTTCATTTGCTTATTGTTGATCAGTAGTAGACTAATAACGTAACAGGTAAACTAGTACATATAGCGCTGAGAAAGCTTTTTCCATTGTAACAGTTTTGAATTATTATAAATTATTTGTTCTTGGGTATATATACCTTCAACATATTTAACATTTGGAAGAAAACTTACTTTTCCGGAATAATTTCGGATAAAGATTGCAGCACAAAAAGTGAATGCCGTCATTTAAAATGGAATAAGAAAATGTATTAAACTTCTAGTACAGGGCTCGCTAGAGGTGAAAGTCTGAAAATTGTAACAATATAACAACGTTCTTCCTTACGTGAATTGGAAGTGATGAGGATTATTCGCTGGCTGTGTTACTGAGGCTATGTCCCGAAATTTCACCCTGTATAGAAATATTCATTAATTTCAGTGTACACTTTCAGTGAGTTGTAAGAATATTTAGGGGTGTATTTATTTACGTTTTTGGGGGAAATTTACCTAGAACACAGAACACAGTAATAAACACACCGTCACTTAACACTTTCACATGCAGATGTTTGCAGTCCAAAGATTCTTAACTAATAAGATAAATTTATTCCCGTTAAGAGTCTTTGGATCGTTAATATCTTAGTAGTTATAAACTTAAGGCGGTAAATATCTGAACGTGAAGGTGTTAAGCGGTGTTATGTTCATTAATGCGTCCTGTGTGCCAGGCAGAGAAATTTCGAGCAAAAATGTAAGTAAAGACATCAGTGAAATGAATTTAAACGTAGAACTCCCTTAAGGAATACAGTGAAATGAATGAATCTTTCTGTACAAGGTAGAATTTCGGTACCTAACTTCATTGGCGCACCAAGAAAATAATTCTAATCACACATTACATTAATATACAGTCATGGAAAAAGTATTCACACTGCTTTGCTCATGTAGAAGAACTTTATTTATTAAAACTGAAGATCGCCATCAGAGATGTTAGTGTACCATTCCTTCCTAGTCTGTATGTACAAAAGAATAAACTAAATAAGCCTTCTGAAGAAAGTAAATGAAAATTCTGTACCAGTTGGCTTAACGCAGGGGGATAAAAGTGTTGATACATATAAAGAAAATTACCAATGAATGTTCAAATGTGTGTGAAATCTGATGGGACTTAACTGCTAAGGTCATCAGTCCCTAAGCTTACACACTACTTAACCTAAATTATCCTAAAGAAAAGCACCCACACCCATGCCCGAGGTAGGACTCCGCCGGGACCAGCCGCACAGTTAATGACTGCAGCGCCATAGACCGCTCGGTTAATCCCGCGCGGCAAGAAAATTACAGTGTACATAAATATAACGACAGTGTTAATATTTTGTAGGCATTCCACATCTATGTATCACTTCTGTTAACATTTTGTAATGGAATGAACCAGGTTTCTGGTAGTCTTTGAGGTCACGTTTTGCCATTATTACAGACAATGTTTTAGAGCAGTTGTACCTCCTATTTCCTGATCCTGATCATTCATTCAAGTATACTCCAAAGATATTCAGTTGCATTAAGATCTGCTCTCTGTGCTGTAGAACTGACGAAATGGGGAGTATGGTACAACAACCACAGACGAACAATTTTCGCTGTATGCTTAGGGTTATTGTCTTGTTGAAAGTAGTAATTTGTTCCTAAATCCAAGTTATCAGCATTTTTTTTTTTGCAGGTGTTCCTTTGGGAGATTTGAATACTGGTATCTATCCCTGTTACCTTAAAAAAATAAAAGTAAATATTAATTTCTCCAACACCAGATGTAGCCATGTATCCGCATACCACATTTCTTGCACAAACGCTCTTTACTTTACGTTGAAAGTGTTTGGGTTTCAGCTCAGTATTTGGTCGTCTCCACACCAAAATTATGCCATCATTTACGGATATATTAAATATACTTTCATCTGTGAACAGTACCTTCTGTCGAGAAACGTTGTTCTTGTTTACGTACTCTCGAAAAAATTAAAGATTTCTCGTTCTTCTTGCTGATGTATGGTGGTGTTGTAGGTACGTTAGCTCCATAACCTGTACTACTTAAAATACATCAAACACCCCTTTCTGTTATTTCCTTCACGAATTGATCATTAACATTCGCAGCCAATGCAGAAGCTGTCAATTTAGTATCTTTTTTCACCCAGCTTTTTAAGATATTTCGTTCTCTTTGCGTTAGCTTCTGTTGCAGACCTCTTCTTGCGTTTAATGAAAGTATTTCTGTCCCTAAATCGCGATATTTTGGGCGGCACAGTTGGCCGCCTCCTGCCAGTAGTATCAGCTACTTCTGTAAATGATTTCCGCTTTTCATATTGGGAGGTAACTATCTGCCTCTCCTCTACAGCTGTATCCTTCCCTTTGCGACCCGTTTTGCCGTGCAGCGGCATTCGCCGCGTAACAGAACCAACATGCACGAGGTGCAGCTTGCCACTAAAGGCATTCCTTGTTGCAAGTGGTATGTTGGCCGTTTCTGTGTTTACGTTTCTGGTAATGTACGAATACTTTTTCCCCACTGTGTGAAGCAAGCTGGTACAGAATTTTTATTTACTTTTTGCGGAAGATTAATTTAGTTGAGCCTTTTTTGTGTACAAATTAGCAAGGAAATCTTACACTATTGTTGTTGTTGTTGTTGTTGCTGTTGTGGTCTTCAGTCGTGAGACTGGTTTAATGCAGCTCTCCATGCTACTCTATCCTGTGCAAGCTTCTTCATCTCCCAGTACCTACTGCAGCCTACATCCTTCTGAATCTGCTTAGTGTATTCATTTCTAGGTCTCCCTCTACGATTTTTACCCTCCACGCTACCCTCCAGTACTAAATTGGTGATCCCTTAATGCCTCAGAACATGTCCTACCGACCGATCCACCGAGCGAGGTGGCTCAGTGGTTAGCACACTGGACTCGCATTCGGGAGGACGACGGTTCAATCCCGTCTCCGGCCGTCCTGATTTATGTTTTCCGTGATTTCCCTAAATCGTTTCAGGCAAATGCCGGCATGGTTCCTTTGAAAGGGCACGGCCAATTTCCTTCCCAATCCTTCCCTAACCCGAGCTTGCGCTCCGTCTCTAATGACCTCGTTGGCGACGGGACGTTAAACACTAACCACCACCACCACCAACCGATCCCTTCTTCTAGTCACGTTGTGCCACAAACCCCTCTTCTCCCCAATTCTATTCAATACCTCCTCATTAGTTATGTGATCTACCCATCGAATCTTCAGCATTCTTCTGTAGCACCACATTTCAAAAGCTTCTATTCTCTTCTTGTCTAAACTACACTCCTGGAAATGGAAAAAGAACACATTGACACCGGTGTGTCAGACCCACCATACTTGATCCGGACACTGCGAGAGGGCTGTACAAGCAATGATCACACGCACGGCACAGCGGACACACCAGGAATCGCGGTGTTGGGCGTCAAATGGCGCTAGCTGCGCAGCATTTGTGCACCGCCTCCGTCAGTGTCAGCCAGTTTGCCGTGGCATACGGAGCTCCATCGCAGTCTTTAACACTGGTAGCATGCCGCGACAGCGTGGACGTGAACCGTATGTGCAGTTGACGGACTTTGAGCGAGGGCGTATAGTGGGCATGCGGGAGGCCGGGTGGACGGACTGCCGAATTACTCAACACGTGGGGCGTGAGGTCTCCACAGTACATCGATGTTGTCGCCAGTGGTCGGCGGAAGGTGCACGTGCCCGTCGACCTGGGACCGGACCGCAGCGACGCACGGATGCACGCCAAGACCGTAGGATCCTTCGCAGTGCCGTAGGGGACCGAACCGCCACTTCCAAGCAAATTAGGGACAATGTTGCTCCTGGGGTATCGGCGAGGACCATTCGCAACCGTCTCCATGAAGCTGGGCTACGGTCCCGCCCACCGTTAGGCCGTCTTCCGCTCACGCCCCAACATCGTGCAGCCCGCCTCCAGTGGTGTCGCGACAGGCGTGAATGGAGGGACGAATGGAGACGTGTCGTCTTCAGCGATGAGAGTCGCTTCTGCCTTGGTGCCAATGATGGTCGTATGCGTGTTTGGCGCCGTGCAGGTGAGCGCCACAATCAGGACTGCATACGACCGAGGCACACAGGGCCAACACCCGGCATCATGGTGTGGGGAGCGATCTCCTACACTGGCCGTACACCTCTGGTGATCGTCGAGGGGACACTGAATAGTGCACGGTACATCCAAACCGTCATCGAACCCATCGTTCTACCATTCCTAGGCCGGCAAGGGAACTTGCTGTTCCAACAGGACAATGCACGTCCGCATGTATCCCGTGCCACCCAACGTGCTCTAGAAGGTGTAAGTCAACTACCCTGGCCAGCAAGATCTCGGGATCTGTCCCGCATTGAGCATGTTTGGGACTAGATGAGGCGTCGTCTCACGCGGTCTGCACGTCCAGCACGAACGCTGGTCCAACTGAGGCGCCAGGTGGAAATGGTATGGCAAGCTATTCCACAGGACTACATCCAGCATCTCTACGATCGTCTCCATGGGAGAATAGCAGCCTGCATTGCTGCGAAAGGTGGATATACACTGTACTAGTGCCGACATTGTGCATGCTCTGTTGCCTGTGTCTATGTGCCTGTGGTTCTGTCAGTGTGATCATGTGATGTATCTTACCCCAGGAATGTGTCAATAAAGTTTCCCCTTCCTGGGACAATGAATTCATGGTGTTCTTATTTCAATTTCCAGGAGTGTATTTATCGCCCACGTTTCACTTCCATACATGGCTACACTCCATACAAATACTTTCAGGAACGACTTCCTGACACTTACATCTATACTCGATGTTAACAAATTTCTCTTCTTCAGAAACGCTTTCCTTGCCATTGCCAGTCTACATTTTATATCCTCTCTACTTCGAGCATCATCAGTTATTTTGCTCCCCAAATAGCAAAACTCCTTTACTACTTTAAGTGTCTCATTTCCTAATCTAATTCCCTCAGCATCACCCGACTCAATTCGACTACATTCCATTATCCTCGTTTTGCTTTTGTGGATGTTCATCTTATACCCTCCTTTCAAGACACTGTCCATTCTGTTCAAGTGCTCTTCCAAGTCCTTTGAATTACAATGTCATCGACGAACCTCAAAGTTTTTATTACTTCTCCATGGATTTTAATGCCTACTCCGAACTTCTCTTTTGTTTCCTTTACTGCTTGCTCAATATACAGATTGAATAGCATTGGGGAGAGGCTACGACCCTGCCTCACTCCTTTCCCAAACACTGCTTTCCTTTCATATCCCTCGACTCTTATAACTGCCATCTGCTTTCTGTACAAATTGTAAATAGCCTTTCGCTCCCTGTATTTTACACCTGCTACCTTCAGAATTTGAAAGCGAATATTCCAGTCAACATTGTCAAAAGCTTTCTCTAATTCTACAAATGATAAAAGCGTAGGTTTGCCTTTCCTTAATCTTTCTTTTAAGATAAGTCGTAGGGTCAGTATTGCCTCACGTGTTCCAACATTTCTACGGTATCCAGACTGATCTTCCCCTAGGTTGGCTTCTATCAGTTTTTCCATTCGTGTGTACCAAATGACATCTGTGTGATATTTAGCTCTAATAAATAAAGTTATTCCGCATGAAACACGGTAAATGAATACTTTCTTTCATGACTGTGCCTGTAAGTGTAAAGCACTTGATGATATTAGTATTTTTCTGAAGTGAGTCGTATGAATAAATATTAGTAAACAGTGGCTGAGGCGCCCGCTGTGACATAGAGGTTCTACGCGCTTCAGCCCGGAACCGCGCTGCTGCTACGGTCGCAGGTTCGAATCCTGCACCGAGCGAGGTGGCGCAGTGGTTAGCACACTGGACTTGCATTCGGGAAGACGACGGTTCAATCCCGCGTCCGGCCATCCTGATTTAGGTTTTCCGTGATTTCCCTAGATCACTTCAAGCAAATGCCGGGATGGTTCCTTCGAAAGGGCACGGCCGATTTCCTTCCCCATCCTTCCCTAATCCGAGCTTGTGCTCCGTCTCTAATGACCTCGTTGTCGACGGGACGTTAAACACTAATCTCCTCCTCTCCTCCTCCTCGAATCCTGCCTCGGGCATGGATATGTGTAATGCCCTTAGGTTAGTTAGGTTTAAGTAGTTCGAAAAGTCGGGACTGATGACCTCAGATGTTAAGTCCTATAGTGCTTAGAGCCATTTAAACCATTTTTGAAACAGTGGTTGAAGCAGTAAGAATTATCTCATAAGAACTCGGTTGTGGGCCTTACTGTAGAAAATACTGTTTCCTTGTAACAGCCAAGCAGCGTAACATTATCCTGTGCTCGGGAAAGCCGACTGACGCTAGGCAGAAACAGACGGCAAAGCGGCCGCCGGTGTAGCATGCGAGCGCGTCGAGCGTCGGCAATCGATGATAGCCACTCGAGAGAAGGGGTGGCCACTGGCCGCCGATGGTGGTGCAGATAGCCGCCCCGCGACCGGGGATTAATATTAATGAGCGCGGCCGGGGGGGGGGGGGGGGGGCGGTCGAAGCGAGGGGAGGGCGGAGTGTGGGAGGGGGGCAGACGCGGCGCCACGTCGCGGCTCGTGTGAACAGGCCATAACGGCCGCCAGATAGCGCCTTATCCGCCGCGCCGCGCTTCCGGCCAGTAATTGCGGCACCGCAAACACCGGCAAAAATTACCTGCCCGCCACCCGCCACCAGCAGCCGGGCCGTCCTGTCGAGGAGTCGGCTGTGCCAAAACTGAGCTTTCATGCTTCGAAAACGCATCTCGGAAATCTCCGCGTCGTAAGGCCCGTTTTACACGGTGTAGGAAGGAGTAAACGAGAGACCAGATATCGCCGTCGAGTACTATAGCTGGCGTGTAAATAGGACACTAAACACGCACACTCTTCTGCCGCCGTTCTTGTGAGCCACAACACAGATCCTGCTCTTTTGTGTCAGCTACGTTCAGCTCTGCTGTTCTGGAACTTCATTTCGAGAAAATTTCCTGGAAAGGGTGGTGCCCGCAATGTCAGACGTACGTTAGACTTTTCACTGATTATAAGCCATTCGGTTGGTCCCGGCGGAGGTTCGAGTCCTCCCTCTTTTTTTTTTTATTCCACAAAAACAGTAACAAAAATGGCTACAATGAAATGACCTAAATAAGGTGGCAGATAATTGCAGTCATTAATTTCAGCATTCAAAGAATGAGTCTTTAGCAGTAGCACAATTTAGCACCTTCACTGTCCTACAACCCTACTACAACAAATGTCAAAATTTTAATAACCATTGTGGTATTGTTCACGCTGCTAAATACTGCATTATCGGGCAACAACAGTCATATTATGTGGCAGGTGTCATTAGAGCACAGTTAATAGTCATTTCATGTAATAATGAAAAAAATAGGCACTCATCTTTTTGAGTTTCCCACGCAGGTCTCGTTGTAAAATCATGGCTCAATCGTTGAAGATCTAGGTGGTTATGATTCCAAGCTCGGATGCAAAGAGGCCTAGGTTTTAATCTGATATATTCAAAAGTTTTATAGATGCGCTTCTCAAACCCGTCTTGGAGATTAAACCTTTAAAAGTTAGCACAATGGTGATGTAAAAAAATAATCAGCACTCCGAATTTAAGTTACACTTCCTTTTAATTGCTTTCATTGCAATATCACGAATCACACAAAACAAAACTTCACAATACAAAACGTACTTGAAAACATCTTCCTCACATTTTATAAGCCAACTATAATATGCGTCTTTCCAACATGACGTCCAAGACTTGACCTTTTCAAGGTCCGACTCTCTAACAACTCAACAAACAACAACTAACTAATAATCGCTTACGCGTCCAAAAATCAGAGTTACAAGTACGTCAAAGATCATAGTGACAAAAGAAAGAATACACATAAGAATAATATCATTACAATATATACATATCGATGTGTCACAAATGAAATCAAATCTAAATGTTGTCTCAGAGATATGTCAACTACTTTGCAGAAACGCAGTAAGCATAATGGTTACGTAATTCAAGTATCATTACAACTGCCACCTTCAATTGCAGCCTGAGGTTCGTCATCATCATTCCCCATACCCAAATTAATCATTCAGTAAATCCTTGATGTGCGTTCCTTCCAGGGTAAATTACGTGGACAGAAGAACAGTCCCGAAGCGACATCGCAAAATCTTTCACGGCCTTGTTATTTTTGTCAGTTCCAGCCTTCTACACGCATCCATAGGGAGTTCAAGATCTTCCTTTATATCAGACACCAGATGTTTGTTGCCTTATTTTTGTATCTGCTGTACTACTGATTTATTTTTCATGTGTGACTTGCAGGTGAGGTTAGGGTCGGGAACGTGACCCAACCCATCCCTCTCTACTAGGAATCCAGTTCCTAACCTATACCCATTCTGTTGAACACAATTTGGAACATGCTACCGTATTTCTTATTGTGATTCTGATATTTAAGTATTCAATATGTTCATCGCTCCCAATATTGTTAAAAACATAACTTGTGGGCATGGGTGTGTGTGTTTGTTCTTAGGATAATTTAGGTTAAGTAGTGGCCAAGCTTAGGGACAGATGACCTTAGCAGTTAAGTCCCATAAGATTTCACCCCTGAGGTGATAAGTCATGGGACAGCTATAAGCACAGTGTATTGTCAGAAGTGTCTGCTCAGATCTCATTTCGCCACATTTCGTGTAATTGCATGTGAGGTGAAGTAGTGAGCGGAAATTTATGAAACACAGTGAAAGCAATACACTAAATAATAGCTGATTGAGACACCAACCAGGGACACGAAACTAGACGGAAAATTTTGCAGATGACATGCTTCTAATACAAAATACGACGAAAACGAGCATTAAAATCGATGTACAATAATGCAGTTCAATTAGCGATGTAATTTTGATGATGATGTCCCATACTACGAGGAGCATAGGGGACGATGCGGGAGACCCGCACCGCTGGACTAGGCAACGTTCTAGTGGAGGCGGTTTGCCACTGTCTTCCTTTTTAAGAAACAAAAATTTTACTAATAGAAGATGACACATTGTTGTCGAAACATGTCTGGGGAAATATAACAATAAACTAATTGTGTTTGCATGAGGCTGATTTCCAAAACAACCCAGGCACATAAAAAGGTATAAGAAGGCAGTGCGGTGGTGGAGCTGTCATTTGTACTCAAGTGATCCACCCTAAAACGTTAACGGAGCTTTATGGTCTCACGGCGGGAGTTATCAGGCGAAACGGTAGCTGGAGATAGACGCATGAGAGATTTCACTTGGGAAATCGTCAGGGGATTCAATATTTTGAGATTCGCAGGGTCACGATTGTACCGAAAATACCAAATTTGAAGCATTACTTCTCGCCACGGACAATGCAGGTCCAGAGAGCCTTCTCTAAAAGACCGTGAGCACCGTCGTTTGAGTACAGTTGTAAGTGCTAACAATCAGCTCTGTGTGAAATAACAGCAGAAATCAATTTGCGACGTATGACATACGCATAAGTTAGGACAGTGCAGCTAAATTTGGTGTTAATAGGCGAGTGCTGTTGCTAACAGCACAACATAGCCTGCAGCGCCTCTCTTACGCTCTTGACCATATCAGTTGGACCTTAGACGACTGGAAAAACGTGGCCTCCTCACAAGGGAACCTCCCCATCGCACCCCCTCAGATTTAGTTATAAGTTGGCTCAGTGGATAGGCCTTGAAAAACTGAACACAGATCAATCGAGGAAACAGGAAGAAGTTGTGTGGAACTATGAAAAAATAAGCAAGATACACAAACTGAGTAGCCCATGCGCAAGATAGGCATCATCAAGTATAGTGTAAACTCAGGAGCTCCACGGTCCCGTGGTTAGAGTGAGCGGCTCCGTAATGAGAGGTTCTTGGTTCAAGTCTTTCCTCGCGTGAAAAGTTAACTTTCTTTATTTTCTCAAAGTTATGATGTGTCCGTTCGTTCATTGACGTCTCTGTTCACTGTAATAAGTTTAGTGTCTGTGTTTTGCGACCGCACCGCAAAACCGTGCGATTAGTAGACGAAAGGATGTGCTGCTCCAATGGGAACCGAAAACATTTGATCGCAAGGTCATAGATCAACCGATTTCTCCACAGGAAAACACGTTTGATATATTCTATACGACACTGGTGACGGCATGTGCGTCACATGACAGGAATATGCTATCGTTTCGATATTTCTTTAGGTGTAGCGTCCCCATACTATGGCGCAGTTAGCTCGCATCGGAGGGACGGATGGACAGATAATAATTGTCTGAAAATAAAAAATTAAAATTTTCACTCGAGGGAAGACTTGAACTAAGGACCTCCCGTTCCGCAGCTGCTCACGCTAACCACGGGAACATGGCGCTCTTCAGCTCATACTCTTCTTCATGTTGCTTATCTTGCGCATGGACTCCTCAGTTTGTATATTTTGTTTATTTTTTTCATAGTTCCACACAACTTCTTCCTGTTTTCTTGATTGATCTGTGTTCAGTGTTTCAAGGCCTATCCACTATGCCAACTTATATCTTGTATGAGGTCCGTGATTAAAGAATTTGTTGCTAGCGCGCTCGAGCTGATGTAATTTCGATGGATTGCTCACGTGCTGCCTGCGATATGTCAGCTGTAAGAGAATCTGATACCAAAGAGCAGTGTTGACTGCAGTAGGAACTGTGTGGCAGTAGGAGTTAGTTGTTACTAGCGAGCAGTCTGGTGTATCGTGTTGGCTGGGCCGGTCGTGTGCAGCGACGGCGGAGCCTGAGCGTTGTAGTATAAGGTAAAAGCAGCCTCGCGCATATGTAGTATTGTTATATCAAGTCCCATGTAATTGTTTTTTTTTTAAAATCGCTTAGTAAGAATCTTTCTCATAAAAAGTAACTTTTGACAACCATTCATTTCAATTTAAAGAATTTATTAATTCTCCGATCCTTTGGTAATCCCGATTATTGAAAAGAAAAATCAGTTCTTTCCTTTTATATAAGACAAATCTATCGGCCAACATTGCACTTAGCTGCGCCAGAAAAATTTCTTATAGGAGCAGATATATACGCGTTATCCGGCGACCTAATTAAGGTAAGATTTTTCAGTTTATTCAGAATGATGTATCAGGGCCATGACGCAGCACTGCTGACGTCCAAAATTTACCAGGTCAATTTGACAGTCAATTATTGAAAGATTATAAGTGAGTCGCAATTTTATTGAGAGATTAGTCGCATTGTATTATTGGTAGGTTACGGAATTTATCTGTGGGAGGTTACGCTGAATCCTATAAATAATTATATTTCTTACTGTTGGGAGGTTACGGAAATTATTTTGTGGGGAGGTTACACTTGTCGACAACCGGCCAGGATCGTATTTTTGTGAATTTCTGAGAAGTAGTCAGTTATATATCCGCTCATATTTACTTAATATTAAAAGTAGTTTGCATCTGGCGCAACGCATTTACTAATTTGTCACTCTTTCTTTCACAGATCATCGGAAATTTATTGCTCTTTGTTGTAATTGTATTTGTTCCATTTTGCTTTGTCTTTGTTTGATTTTGTGCTTAGCTTTTATCTGTGAAAATGCCGCGAGAAACTGTTGACAGTTCATCGCGATGTGCAATGAGTGAAAAAGCCGATTCAAATAATTTGACCGATAATACTAGCGACACTCAGTGTAATAGTGATAATCCTCTAATTACAGATAATCAGTGCGTGCCGATTACTAGTAATGATTCTAATCTAAATGATGAGCAAACAAATTCAATTGTGTCCACTGTAAATTTAACAATTGATGACGCGGCGCTTTCCGTTACAATGAACGCTGCCCAGTTTAACACACCTGATTTGCAAAATTTACACAGTGAACGGACAAATGTTTCTAACGAAAATGAACGATGTACTCAAAATATGTCAGATTTATTTGATTCCGGTGTAGGGGCCAACAGTGCACATCCAATTGGCAAAATTTTTCAAGAATCAGAGAATGACCAAATGGTTCCACAAAACGTGACAAATGCAGATACACCATCACACAGCACAGAAAATAGAGTCGCTAATTTTGGCTTGGATCAAGTTATGGCATTATTGATACAAGTTATTGAATCGAACAACCAACTTAATGAAAAACTAGACAACAATTCCAAACAGTCGAATGAAAAACAAGACAACAATTTCAAACAGCTTAGTGAACAGATTAAAGCCGTTGCCGTGCAATGTCATGATACTAAAGAACAATTACGTGAGGAAATTAAGGCTTATGCTAGGAACAGTAATGAAGAAATTACATCTGTTGCACAAGAAATAAGTAATACGCAAGGAACCACAACAAAATTACTTAGAGATGAAATTAGTGCAGTCGCTAAACAATGTTCTGAAAACGCAACACAGTTACGCGACGACTTTAAATTAATGTCAGCAGACCTTTCACGCACACTGGATGCGAAGGTAGACAAGAAATTCAAACAACAAAACAGCCAAATTGACGAACGTTTTAATCACCACCTACAAAACAGTGAAACGCATTACTGTAAGTTTATACTGGAACAGAATAAAGTAAAGAAACAAGTCATGGAAACAATTACCGCACAGAGAGAAGAAGATAAGCGAAAGTTGTTTACGAAAGCAAAAACATACGTAGACAACAACATTGCTACAGTATCAGACGAAATCAAACAGTTGAACACCGAAATGCATGATGAAATCTCCGATCTTAAAACAAAAACAGACACACACACACATTAGAATTTCAGACAATGACCAACAGACTTCAAAAGTTGAAACTAATACAGGATGATGATGCCATCAAAGCAGACGTTAAGAAATTGAACAAAACCACAAGTAAAATACAAAAACAAATTAATGTTTGTGACACTAAAAATGACGATCATATAAAAGCACTGACTGAAAAATTTGATGAATTGGCCAGTTGTATTGACGTTATCGAAAATAACAATGACATCAAATCTGACGATACTTCATCAGTTTCGTTTAATCAAACACCCGAATTCCAAAATTTAGAGCAGACAATCAGTGAGATAGGTTCGTCCAACAATACATTGCGTAGAAAATTGTCATCTTTACAGCAAGAAATGACAGAAATTCAGCCTCTAACTCGTCACCGCATATGCCACATTCTGAACTTTTGTCACACTTACAGCCAGTATAGCTTAGGTAATTTACAGAGAGTATGTGACTTAGATTCCGAACAGTCACAGGCAAACAGATTATCATACAATCCTGAACCTGTTCAGACATTCAGAGACGATAATTTTGATGACAAGCACTTTCTCTCCGTGAGAAAATTAAAGGTATTTAGTAATGACAGAACACAAATTCACCCTTTGGATTGGTTACAACAATTTAGTTTTGCATTTCCACCGGTTTGGCCTGTAACGCAGAAACTAAAATATATTTGCAGCGCGTAACAGACCTCAGGGGATTCATTACTCTTCGATGAATATGTGCCGTAGCGTGCACAGGGCCCCGAGCCGTAGTAGTGCTATTTCATCTTTAGTTTGTTGCACTGCTGCCTTCTCTTTTACTATCCTTTATATCTATCAAAACAGCTCTTCAACTATCGATCTATCTAGGATTAAGAATGAGTAAAGACAACCTGATACGACGAGTTTTACCTGAAAGTGACAGTCATCATTATACGCTCCAGAAATGACAACCACGAGAACTTTAATACCAGAGAAAAGTTTAATCATCAGTATGTAGAAAATTTTCAGCTATCGCAAACACATTTTGGCAACAATAGAGGGTTTTCTCCGCAACAGCATCAAAACCAGCCGGTTAGCATACCTAACCAACAATGTAGTCTGCAAGGTCAACCAAGCTTTAATGTTTCGCCGCCTACACATATAGCGTCGGCTCCAGCAAATAGTAACGCACAGCAACAAGGAAATCACTACGTACAGAAAACACACCATTTCAACTCATATCGCAAGGCGCCGTATAGCAACGATTATTGTGACAGACGTAAAAGTAATGAGCACAGTTTTCAGCGTAACAGTCGGTCTTACCAGCAGCAGAATCATCCGCGACAACAGATTATCATGAATGAACCAGACAGTCGGCATCATCCCGAACCTAATACGCCAGGAAGAAGTAACAGAACAGAACAAATAGTCGAAATACCACAGCATCCTCTCGCAAATAACAGTACGTCAGAAAGCATTTGACTAGATACAGTGTAAGTTGCATCTTTCAGCAACGTAAGCAATACTTTTGACACACACTCTTGTTCACGAAAATGTTATTACTTTTGACGACATCCGAGACACTCTTTTGCAGGAAAAACCAGTTATTCAAAAAACCATTTCCCACCCTGTCATTGAATTAAAGATTGGATCATCCACATTTTCAGCAGTAATCGACTCTGGATCACCTATGTCAGTTATAAATGAGGAAACTTACAACGAATGTAACGAAGAGAATACTTATCCTACGTTACCATTAGGCAAAACTAAAGTAAAAGGAGCAGTATCTGGCAAAGGAGTAGATGTAAAATTACAGACACACTTATCATTTTGTATTGCAGGTCATACGTTCCACTCAAATTTTTGGATTGTTCCCTTATTGACAACAGACGTTATTTTAGGTACGAATGTTTTGGTACGATACGACGCAATTATTGACTTTCAAATTCCTATTTAATGTTAAAGGATGAAAATGTACAACTGGCATTAGAATTTCAGCACTCTTTATCTGCAGAAGAACAAACAATTAATCGGACAGAGGTCATTTCTGCATCACATAACATAGACTGTCATTCCACATTGTTCACAGATACTTTTGTACACAACTACAATACACCAGACGAAGCCGACTACGACGTTATGCAAATGATTTCTGAGAAAGTAAAACAAAGCAGTGCAAATATAGATGTTGAACGTACTCAACTATGCAATATCCTTTTACAGCAAGCTCCAGTTTTTGACAACATCCCTGTTACTATGTCCGGTTTCATGTATGAATTTCAAGTTAAACAGCACGACACGTTTAAAGCCAAACATTATACCATTGCGTATATTCACAGAGAACAAGTTAAGAAAGAATTTGCAAGCTATGCTTGACCAAGGTATTATTGAACCGGCAGTTAGTCCGTACATAAACCCGCTCCATATTGTTAAGAAAAAGGATGGATCACTTCGGCTCGTACTTGATTCGCGTTACATCAACGACATTATTATTAATGAAACAGATCGCCCACAGACACTAGAAGAGCTTCTACAGAAATTTCATGGTACTGCTGTTTATTCCACGTTAGATTTGAGGTCGGGATTTTGGCAAATTCAGCTCCATCCGAACTGCAGAAAGTACACAGCATTTCTCTGTTTTGGTGACCGTTATCAATTTTGCAAATTACCGTTCGGTTTAACAATTTCGTCAGCAGTATTTATTCGCGGTTTGAATATTATATTTCCGACACAATTAAAAGACAGAATCACAACGTATGTAGACGACATTCTTACTGCAGAAGCTAACTGGACTGAACATAATCTGATTCTGGAATAACTGTTGCAAACTTTTCGTCTACAACGACTCACAGTTAATCTTAGCAAATCGCACTTTGGCAAAACTTCCATAAATTTTCTTGCACATGTAATATCAGCACAAGGTATTGCACCTGTCCCGGAAAAACTTCAAGCTTTACGTGACATTACTGTTCCAACGACGAAGAAACAACTACGCAGCTTTTTGGGATTAATTAACTTTTTCCGTAAATTTATTCATTACTCTGCTTTAGACACCCCTAGATTATGCCAATTGACGGGTAAAAACGCTATTTGGTCATGGGATAGCCAAGCGCAGTCAGAATTTGTCAATCTGAAACATGCCTTGTTGAATGCACGTCTTTTATCACACCCAGATCTTACTAGAAATTTTTCCATTGCCACCGACAGTTCTAACTCAGCTTTAGGCGTACACATTTTTCAGGAAATTGAAGAAGACGGCACTACAGTAATTAAAAACATCGCCTTTGCAAGTCGCATTCTGTCACCTGCAGAACGCGATTATTCTGTTACAGAACTTGAAACATTATTTGTTGTATGGGCATTTACCCGATTTAGGCATTTTCTTTATGGATGACATACTACCGTTTACACAGACCATAGAGCTATCCAGTCTTTACTTTCCGCTAAATTTACACATGACAGATTAAGCAGATGGAAACTTTATTTACAGGAATTTAATTTTACAATTGTTCACATCCCCGGTACACAAAATATTGTAACAGACGCACTATCCCGTTCTCTCTGCAACAATCAGTAAGACATCGCAACCAACTTCTGCCAAGCAAATTCTAGCGTCATATATATTCAACATGTCGCATTTGAAAATTTCATTTCATCGTCATTACGAGACATAGCACAAGAGCAGAGTAAAGACAACGTATGGAAAGAAATTAAACACCTTTGGCAAGATAAGAATAACGTTACCATTAGAAACCACTACACGGTACGCAATAACATTGTGTTCCGCCGCTCTCACCCTGACGGCAACAACTGGTTATTATGCATTCCTGACGAACTAGTTAACAAATTAATTTGGTATACTCATTTGAGTTACGCACATTATGGAGCCAGAAAATGTTTTCTTATACTGAGACAGAACTGTTATTTTGCCAACATGGAGAAACGTATTCGACGAGTTTTAGCGTCATGTAAAATCTGCCAGAAAGCTAAATCAGACACGACTTCACATATTCCTCCGTTACATCCCATTGTACCTGTTAAATTGAGACACATGGCCGCTGTAGACATTTTTGAACCGATTCCCAGAACTAATAGAGGTTTTTGCTACATCTTTGTCGCTGTTGAACTCACTTCGAAATTTGTTACCTTCACTCCGTTGCGCAAAGCTACTGCTAAATCTATTTCGAATGCATTTGTAAAACATTTTTTATTTCATGTAGGGCATGTATTGAAAGTAATTTCTGACAATGGACCACAAATTCTATCTGCGATATGGACAATTATGTTACGAGCTAGAAACATTTCTCCGATCTATATATCCAAGTATCACGCTTCTTCGAACCCTTTTGAACGACTGATGAAAGAAATTGGTAAACTGTGTAGAATGTACTGCCATAAAAGACATATTGATTGGGATACACACATACTCTCATTCCAGGATGTAATTAACTCCATACAAAATGAATCTACTATGCTATCTCCGACTGTTATATTGAAAAATGTTGAACCACCTAACAAAATTAAAGAATTAGTATCCTTTCCTACATCTAAATGTCTCCAATATTAAACCCTTTATTGAATGAGCATACTTTATGATTTATCATATTGTAATGCCTTTTCCGGTTATTGATATGAACACTTACTGATGATTATCATATTTTTTCCTGGCAAGTGCCCGGTAAGGTAAGGTCAGCAGGTCGCTTTTCTTGTCGTTATATATCAGACCGTGCACATTTTCGATTTTTTGTGTGTGTATGATTGTTTTCCTATCGAAAGTAGAATTTTTGTCTGTATGCACTATGAAATGTAACAAATACCAGTTGACATTGACATTTTGCATTATGATATCTCAACATCTTGACTATTCCACATTTTTTGCTACTACATTATGATACTGTGTGTATATTTTATGCACTTAAAAACTGTCTATGTTTTTGACCTAATATGTTTTCTGTCATGCTATGCTGTATGCTTAATTATATCACTCGAAACAAGTTTTCATTTAATGAGTATGTGATTAAATGCAAGATATTAATCCTTATTCATCATTTTTCAGAAAGCAATACCGTGTAAAAAAATGAATTAAACAACCACAGTGGTTTACTATGAAATGGAAATTTTACCATCAGAATGAAGGAAAGAAAATGCAATATCTTGTCATGAAGAGTAAATGGATCAGAATTAACAAGCATTAACCAGAATATACTGTACACATCGTATGATAGCAGTCTTGTCTAATTATTTTTCTTTCAGAATACAAGGCGATTGATGCAGACTGTGAGACAGAACTACAGATGTTAATTTTAGTGATAAAATATGCTAGAAGTAAGAAACTCTATACTATATGAAGTAATGAATGATAATGAATAGTTGTATGATTGTAAATGGTAATATGAATATGCATAATGAAGTGTCTATTTTTTGCAGATGATAATAAATGATGATGAATAGTTATATGAAGAATATGCTAATATGAATAACGAAGTTTTTCTTTGCTGGTGATGATAATGATGAAGTTATGGTAATATGAATAATGAAGTTTTTCTTTGCAGATGATGATAATATTTACTGTTAGTTAAGAAATGCTATGTAGTTATTTAAGTATTTGTTGCAGTTCCTTTTGACAGCATGTCTTATGTCCCATAGTATAATGACTGAATGTTTTGGGAAAGACAGCTAGAGTACATACATATTAAGCACACGTTTCATTACCTGTTAATTCGAAGTTTACTACTTTTCAGCATAATACACATTTTTTCTTTCAGGTCAATAATCCATTTTGTATATTTTCCAGGAGAAGCTTTTCATGATATTAATATGCTATAATCACTTAATTATGAAACCTATTCTAATACTTGTATTTTTTTTACCCAGTTGTGTCTATCATTTATGAATGTGATCACATATACTCTACTTGTTTCATAATCTTGCTACAGCTGACTCATGACAAATGACGTTATTAATCCTTATTTCCAGCAATAAGTCAAAATGAAATATTTTCATACCCCAGCAACTATCGATGCCAACGCAATGCATTGCTAGCACACAAAAAAACCAGTCCCAACTATTACCAGTATACAACTGAATAATGCTACCAGTTTAAGATATATTTTTAGTCTTAAATAAAGTTCAAATTTTTCTGTGTATTGATTCTATTATGTCTATGTATTATTGGACTACCGACCTTGAGTAATAGTTCCAATGTCTTACATTTTAAATATGTCTTATGTCACTTACATGATATCATATATAAACACCAGTAGCTTGATGCTACACACAATAGCTCCTGTTTTAAATGATGACTTGTGAATAACACTGAATAATGTTTTGTTACACTATATAAATACTTTGTAACTAGCCAATGAATGTCAATAATTACTGTCATGAATTGTCTTATGAATACCACTGATTACACTAATATCATGACTAATGCAAAATATGCTATGCCATGAATTAAGTCTTACTTTGAATGATGACTTCTGAATAATGCAAAAAATGCTTTGTAAGTGGACAATGAATGCCACTGATTACTGTAATGAGATGACTTATTCATAAATGAATGCCAATAATTACTGCAATCAGATGAGTTATGAATAGTGTTTTGTAATACTCAATACTTGCTACATATTTAGTAACTGGCTCGGCTCTGATATGTGCTACTGAGTAGACAAGGCAGTTTTCTGAAGCAACTGCTTAGATATGCAGGGGATCCAGAGGGATCGAAACATGTCAGCTAATTAAAACTGCACAGCTGAAACGGAACAATAAATGAGAATTACCGTAAATATCAGTACAATTGCTGAATCTCTCAAGGCGGCTATAGTGAGAACAGTTTATCGCTGTAGGTGAAACGTATATCCGGCAACTATTAAGTATCTGGCCCTATTTTACCATCTAGCCGGATACTGGATAGTAAGTGAATATCCAGTGGATACCTGATTTTCCATAAGTCATGAAAATTTCACTTACAAAGGACTATAAAACACAAATACAATATCCAGTGGCTACCTGATTTTCCATAAGTCATGAAAATTTCACTTACAAAGGACTATAAAACACAAATAAAATCACTACATCTTCAAATCAGTACACCATTTATTACACGTTTTACCAAAAAATAAACAAAGTAAATAAATAAATAAAATACAAAAATAGTATTGAAGTAGAGACACATTATAGTGAATGAATACCAGTTTCTCTGCGTTCAGAGGTTGTAAATGATTTCCTTGTTGTTGTTTTTCTTCCTTTTTTCCTTTCTTTTAACAAGACCAGTTTCAGAGAAGAGTGTTCCCCAATGTGCGGAAAGTTAAATTCTGGAAAATTTTATCAAATTCAGCCATTGTGTCGCATTAGCTGACCGCCAGATAAGAGGGTTGCGATTGTCCGAAAGAACAGAAACCATCTTCATATAGTTAAGGCTAACCGTTCATTGACCTTCTTCTTCTGTGCTGATGCACACGCATTGCCCGAACTCTTACGGGACTCGGTAAGATTGTCTGCCGCGAGTAATGAGTGTAATGGGCAGGGGAACTACGAATGTAGTGTGTGGACACTAAGTTGGGAATGTGGGTCTCACGGAGAGCGTGCAAGGGATAAACCCCTGCAGTCGCGCTATCCTCTGTGCCCTAGGTGGCCAAGATGGATAGAGCATCTGCCACGTAAGCAGAAGATCCCAGCTTCGAGTCCTGGTCGGGGCACATATTTTCCCATTGATGTATATCAACGCCTGTCGACAGCTTAGGGTCTTCATTTAATTATCATTTCAAATAATAGTCTATCCCGCGTGCATTCGTGTTTGTTTCTTGGTCGTCGCGCTGACTATTACTACTTTCGTTGGGAGTCTCGTTAAAACCATCTCAAAACACGTCATGAGCTTTGTGGGTCAACGGTGATACAGTCTCTCCTCCTATGCTTTTATTAGCAAGCACTGGATACGAACTGCTGTTGTTGGAACATTTTTCGCAAAATTCCGAGAGGATCCTCTGTCGAGATCTGTCAGATCAACATCCCCCAAGTAGCCAGAATGAGATTTTCACTCTGCAGCGGAGTGTGCACTGATATGAAACTCCCTGTCAGATTAAAACTGTGTGCTGGACCGAGACTCGAACTCGGGTCCTTTGCCTTTCGTGGGCAAGTGCTCTATCAACTGAGCTACCCAAGCACTACTCACGCCCCGTCCTCACAGCTTAACTTCTGCCCGTATCTCGTCTCCTACCTTCCAAACTTTACAGAAGTAGATTGTCTTCAATCTTGAGTCTTGAATGGTTGCAGTCAAGTAATCTGGAGCTTTACATAACGAGCTGAAACGACTTTCTATTTCAGTTTAGAGTCTCATGTATGGTAAGTCAGGGGATTTTTATGCTCAGACCTACATGTTGTAATAAGAGCCGTGGAATCGTTCGGCGGAATATGTGGCCGTCGTATATCAATCTATCTGGCGTCTGGTTGGATGGACATCCAGTATCTGATCCAATAACTAAACGTTTCATCTCGTTATTACATACTAACAAAGAGAAAGCTGGCACAGAAATACCATTGTCATCAACAAAATTCGCCAGCAACGCTCTTTCACAAAGGAGGGTAACATCGTTGGATGGTCGTAAGAAAGCACAGTAAAGCTTTGGCAGCATATCGAATTGGTGTGTTGAATAACAGCTTTATTTAAATCTGAATAAGGTGAAATGTACCCACTGGGGGCCATCAGAGGGTAGCTGTCCGAGCATAAAAGTACAATCAACTTCACAAACCAACCTCGCATCCCGCGTCGTCACACAGACACATCACACCGTGAGGGGATCCGCCTTTAGTGATTTACAGAACTGAGGTATAACATAAGTCAGAGTGATCGTATGGAGATTTGAAATGCCACCCTCCCGATCACGTGTCCCGTGAATCACCACTGCGCCACTCGTTTGATGTGACGGATGAAGTTGCGGAACTGGAGGACAAGAATGTATATAAAATACAGCCAGTAAATGAAAAAAAAAAAAAACGCGTTCGCTCGTTCTAACAACTCGTGATTTTTTCGTTTGGTTCCATAATTCGATATGTTGTGGTTGGCAGGAGAGCCAACCGTGTTTTTCTAAAGGAGGCCGAAATGCACGCGTCTCAGCTCACGCAGGCTGGCGTGAGGTCTGGAACATGACAAGGGAATTAGAAGTGAGAAAAACGGACGTAGCTGGTGGAATACTTAACTTTAATCCCTTAATGGAGAACGTCGCTCTTTATGGTACATGATTCACAATTACAATAGTACGGATACTGGCGCCTTGCTAGGTCGTAGCAAATAACGTAGCTGAAGGCTATGCTAACTATCGTCTCGACAAATGAGAGCGTAGAAGTCAGTGAACCATCGCTAGCAAAGTCGGCTGTACAACTGGGGCGAGTGCTAGGAAGTCTCTCTAGACCTGCCGTGTGGCGGCGCTCGGTCTGCAATCACTGATAGTGGCGACACGCGGGTCCGACGTATACTACCGGACCGCGGCCGATTTAAAGGCTACCATCTAGCAAGTGTGGTGTCTGGCGGTGACACCACACGATACACGTGGGTTGTTCAACAAAGCATTATCATAATTCTGGTATGTTCATGCTTTCTCACATTAGATTTTAATCTTAGGATATTCTGTTAGCTTAATGTGTAAAAAAACACGACGTGCTAGTATCATTGTTAGCACTCCTAGTTCACGCTTGTGGGAGATTGGAAGTTGAAACATTTTTCATTATCGCCTACCAAAACAATGAAGTTGACGCGCTATGAATACTACTAGGGTTTGAAATTCTAATTTCGTCTCAAAAATCTTCAGCTGAGACCTACGAAGTATTACAGAGAGCTACAGTCTGTTCTGCCGAATATAGTTTAAACTGTTTAAAGGGGGAAAATGAATTGATTGTATGACGTTATTGCAGGGAGACACCGTCTGGGGTTCTTCAGTCGTCTGGTGCAAGGCTTATTATTTTACACCACTTCGGCGACTTTCGTTTCGATGATGGTAAGGACAACACACCCAGTCCTTAAGCGGATAAAATTTCCAACCCAGCCGGTAATCGAACCCGAGTTCCCTGGATGGCAATAAGCCGGGCTGCCCACTTAGCAACGTAGGGAGACTTAAGAGGGAGATAATCGATTTCGAAGGACAGTGGAATCAGCCCTCCAGCTACTGCCCTTACGGAAGAAAACATCAACATCGCTGCTATCACTGTGAGAAAGGAGCTGAAACACAGAAAACATCACTGGGTGCCATCTAAAAATAGATGAGAAAAATTTACACAAGAGACGTCTTTGTTCACGGTGCGTTCCAGGACTACTGATTCTCGATCAAAAGGACATTCGCGTGCAGTTCTAGATGCAGTTACAGTTGATGTTGGACAAAGAACCGGAGTTCCTTTCACAAATCATCATTGCTGATGAAGGATGGCTACGTTAATTTGATCTGAAGAGAAAACAGCAAAACTCAATGTGGAAACCTCCTCCATCACCAACCTTCTAAGAAGCAAAAGTGGTTGCCTCTACTGGGATAATTACCGTCATCTCACTTTTCTTATATTCATGGAATTCTTTATCAGCATGTAGTCACTGAACATGCATCAGTAACTGTACTACAGTGAGTGACAAAAGTCGTGGAACAGCGATATGCACACGTACTGTTGGCGGACACAGGGTATGAAAGGGCCAGTGCATTGGTAGAACTGTCATTTGTAATCGGATGATTCATGTGAAAAGACTTCTGACGTGATTATGGCCACACGACAGGAATTAACATACTTTGAACGCGAAATGGCAGTTTGTTCTAGACGCATGGTACATTCCACTTCGGAAATTCAATATTCTGACATCCGTAGCGTCAAGAGTGTGCCGAGAATATCAAATTTCAGGCATTACCTCTCATCACGGACAACGCAGTGGCCAGCTGTCTTCACTTAACGACCGAGAGCAGACGCGTTTGCGTGGACTTGTCAGTATTAACAGACAAGCAAAACTGCGTGAAATAACCGCAGGCATGAAAAAAAATATGGTTGAAATGGCTCTGAGCACTATGGGACTTAACATCTGAGGTCATCAGTCCCCTAGACTTAGAACTACTTTAACCTAAGTAACCTAAGGACATCACAGACATCCATGCCCAAGGCAGGATTCGAACCTGCGACCGTAGCGGTCGCGCGGTTCCAGACTGAAGCGCCTACAACAGCTCGGGCACACCGACCGGCAAGCATCAATATGGGGCGTACGACGAACGTATCCGTTAGGACAGTGCGGCGAAATTTGGTGTTAACTTACCATGGCAACAGACGACCCATGGAGTGCCTTTGCTAACAGCACGACATCGCCTGTAGCGCCTGTCTTGGGCTCGTGCCGATACCGGTTGGACGCTCGACAACCAGGAAACCGTGGCCTGCTCAGGTGAGCCCAATTTCAGTTGATAAGACCTGGTGGTAGGGGTTCGAGTGTGGCTCAGTCCCGACGAAGCCGTGGATTTAAGTTGTCAACAGGGCACTGTGTAAGATGGCGGTGGCTCCATAATGGTTTGGGCCGTGTTTATATGGAATAGACTTGGTCCTCTGGTCACACTGAACCGATCATTGACTGGAAATGATTATGTTCTGCTACTTGGAGACCATTTGCAGCCATTCATTGACTTCATGGTCCCAAACATGTCACCAGGACGCAACTATTCGTGATTTATTCGAAGAACATAATGGACAAATCTTGTGAATGATTTAGCCACCCAGACCCCTCGACATGAATTCCATCGAACATTTATGGGACGTAATCGAGAGGTCAGTTCGTGCTCAAAATCCTGCAACCGCAACATCTGCCGAATTCTGGTCGGCTATAGAGTTCAATATTTCTGCAGATGACTTCCAACGACTTGTTGAGTTATTTCGACTTGGAGCCGCTACACTACGCCGGCAAAAGGAGGTCCGACATGATATTGGGATGTATCCTCTTACTTTCGTTAGCTCAGTGTATTGCAAATGTTGTTACTGAACATCTTCCAACAATCAACGTGCAGCATATCCCTCAGCCATCCTATAGTCCAAATTTAGCCTTGTGTTATTTTTTTCTATTCCCTAAGGTAAAGAAACACCTATGTAGGAGGCATTTTCCGTCATTGGAAGCAGTAGTGAAGGCTGGAGATGATAGTGAACGCTATTTTAAAAAACGATTTCCAAGTACGTATCTGCAGATTATCATAAAGCTGAGGAGTGCATCGCATCCATAGGAGACCACTTTCAGTTGCACTCTCAAAATGTTTAAGAAAATGATTAATCTTTATTGAACAACCCTTGTATAACTACGCTTAGAGACTCGAAAGGAAAACCGTAGAAGATAAGTTAAATCATTTGTATGGTCAGTACTGTCTGTCTCTTTGTATAACAAATGACGTTTACACCTTAGAGAACGTGGCAAAATTTTATGTGTCGTTATACTGCAGGTAAAGACACTTCGAACAAGTGCTACGAATTTAAGTTATTGCTATATTATGCAATTTGTCTATGGCAATAATAAATTAAATATTCATTTACTATCAACATTTTCTTAAAGTATTTAGTCTAGTGCTATCTACTGATTACAACAGTGTCTCGATGAGACTGTTCGCTGACGGTAGTGCTGTCTATAAGAAGACTGCAAAGGATGGAGCGAAAAGCAGAACACCTGCAGAGAATCGACGATTGGTGCAGGAACTGACAATTAACTCTGATACTCAATAGATTATAACGCATTGCGCGTAAATAAGCGTACTGCACACAAAAAGGTCACGCTGTCCATAACCGTACAATTACGCTGTTGGCGATAAACCATTAGAAAGATGATTAACCACAAAACGTCCAGGACTAAACGTTCAGAGCGACGAAACTAATTGTAGATGCCATTCTGACATTCATTGAGACCATCATCAGGAAAAAGCAATGGCATACAATGTGCTCATTCGATCGATTCTTAAATATTGCTCGTCAGTCTGGGACGGTTACAAGTTTGAAGAAAGCTTAAAGGGGAACAGACATCAATGCTAAGTTTCGCAGACGACGCAGCACTTCCCGCTGGATGTAAGTAACGCGTACAACTGATGAGTAGCACGGATGTAAAAAGCTATCTTCAATTAAACAGCTCAACTGTCACCAGTTTTCGATATGGAACTGAGTAAGAAGTTCCTGTAAGCGTACGTCTGAACCAGAGGGAAACATCGACCATCCCGGACACGGAGAGGAAGAAATTTGTTATGTTGTCCTATTACAGAAAGTTGAAAATATGTGGACGAATATAGCTCGAGTAAGAAGTGCTGAAAAGATTAAGCTAGAACAGAAATGAATGGAAGACCCTTACCAGAAGAAGAGATAGGTTAAATGGGTTTATGTTAAGGCATCTACGAATAGATAACCTGGCCCTGTAAGGAGCAGTAGAAGTGGAAAACAGTAAGGGGAGTCTCCCGGCGGAAGTTCGAGTCCTCCCTCGGGCATGGGTGTGTGTATTTGTCCTTAGGATAGTTTAGGTTAAGTAGTGTGTAAGCTTAGGGACTTATGCCCTTAGCACCGAGCGAGGTAGCGCAGTGGTTAGCACACTGGACTCGCATTCGGGAGGACGACGGTTCAATCCCGTCTCCGGCCATCCTGATTTGGGTTTTCCGTGATTCCCCTAAATCGTTTCAGGCAAATGCCGGGATGGTTCCTTTGAAAGGGCACGGCCGATTTCCTTCCCAATCCTTCCCTAACCCGAGCTTGCGCTCCGTCTCTAATGAACTCGTTGTCGATGGGACGTTAAACACTAACCGCCACCACCACCACCACCATGACCTTAGCAATTAAATCCCATAAGATTTCACAACCATTTGAACATTTTTTGAGTAAGGGGAGTCAAAGACTAGATTATGCAAAACCGATTATAGAGCATGTTAAATGTACCATAGAGACAGATGTAACTTAGAGATGAAAAGATAACACAAAATAAGAAAACACTGATGAATTATTTACAGAAGAAAGGAAAAACCGTTACAGGTCGACCTCAGGGAAGATCTGGTTAGGTTCCGGAGGAATGTTGGAACATGTAATACCCTACGACTTAACTTAGAAGATGAGTTAAAGAAAGGCGAATTTACGCTTTAGCATTTGTAGATTTAGAGGAACTTTTAGAAAATATTGACTGTAACACACTGTTTGAAGTTCTGAAGATTGCAGGAATAAAATGCAGGGAACGAAAAGTTATTTGTAACTTTTACAGAAAACAGATTAGAGGTTAAAAAATCGAAGGGCACGAAGAGGAAGCAGAGCTTGAGAAGGGAGTGAGACATACATCAGTCTCGACACTGAGCAAGCAGTAAAGGAAACCAAGGAGGAATTTGGAGACGGAATGAAAGTTCAGTGTGAAGAAAAACAAACTTAACAGTTTGATGATGAGATTCTAGAACATTTTTGAATATCTTATAACATCAGAAAACATGTAATACTCCTAGAGACAGCGAAAGACTTGAAAGAATACTTGAATAGAATGAAAGGTGTGCTGAAAAAAAGTTATCAGATGAATATCATCTCATGTAAAACAAGGCGAATGGAATGCAGTCTAATAAAATCAAGTGATGTAGCAGAACCTCGGTTAGGAAAGGAGACACTAAAATTAGAATATGAGTTTTACCATTTGGGCAGCAAAATTGCGCCTAAGTAGACTGGAAAAATATGCAGATAGGCTACAGTATGAAAAGCATTTCCGAAATAGAAGAATTTATTAATATCTAAAATGAATGTGTTACTCTTTTTTCTGAAGTTATTTCTCGGGAGTGGAGCCCTGCATGTAAGTGAAGCGAGAATGATAAGTAGATAAGACAACAAGAGAATAGATGTTTTGAAAAGTCGTGCTACAGAATAATGCTGAAGATTAATTGAGTAGATCGAATGAGGAGATGTTTAATCGGATTGAAAAACGAAATTTGTGACACATCTTGTCCAAACCAGTCTTCAGACTGGACATCGTACCAACAACAAGAAAAACTGGAAGACAGCATCAACCTCACCAAAGAACATGGAAGATTTGAAATCCACTCCGCCCCTGTCAACAATGAGCTCTTAGCGTCAGTGAACATGATCTTAGGACGTCCTAAAAGCCTTGGGGAATTCTACATCTACTTCTACGTGATTACTGTGCTATTCACAATAAAGTGCCTGGAAGAGGGTCCAATGAACCACCTTCAAGCTGTCTCTCTACCGTTCCACTCGCGAACGGCGCGAGGGAAGAGCGAGCACTCCCTATGTAGGTGGGTGCCACCAAAATGTTTTCACAATTGGAGGAGAAAATTGGTGATTGGAATTTCATGAGCAGATCCCGTCGCCACGGAAAACGACTTTGTTTTAATGATTTCCATTCCAATTTAGGTATCATTTCTGTGGAACTGTCTCCCCTATTTCGCGATAATACAAAACGATCTGCCCTTATTTGCACTTTTTCTATGTCATCCGTCAGTCCCACCTGCTGCGGATCCCAAACCGCATAGCAGTACGTCAGAACAGGACAGACAAGCGTTGTGTAAGGAGTCTCTTTAGTAGACCTGTTGCACCTTTTAAATGTTCCGCCAATGAATCGCAGTATTTCATTTGCTGTACCCACCACACTATCTATGTGATCGTTCCAATTTAGGTTAATCGTAATTGTAATCCCAGAGTATTTCGTTGAATTTACACCCTTCAGGTTTGTATGACTTAGCGGATTTCTTTTAGTACTCATGTGAATAACTTCACATTTTTCTTTATTCAGGGTCAACTGACACTTTTCTCGCCATACTGATAACGTATGTAAATCATTTTGTAATTCGTTTTCGTCACCTGATGACTTTACAGGACGATAAATGAGAGCGTGATCTGCAAACAATCTAAGAGGGGTACTCAGATTGTCTCCTATGTCGTTAATACAGATATGGTACAATACTGGGCCTATAACACTTCCTTGGTGAACGCCGGATATTACTTCTGTTTTACTCGATGACTTTTCGTCTATTACTACGAACTTCGACCTTTCTGATAGGGCCGGCTGGAGTGGCCGAGCGGTTCTGGGCGCTTCAGTCTGGAGCCGCGCGACCGCTACGGTCGCAGGTTCGATCGAATCCTGCCTCGGGCATGGATGTGTGTGATGTACTTAGATTAGTTAGGTTTAAGTAGTTCTAAGTTCCAGGGGACTGATGTCCTCTGATGTTAAGTCCCATAGTGCTCAGAGCCATTCGAACGATTTTTCTGATAGGAAATCACCGATCCAGTAGCACGACTGAGGCTATATTCCATAAGGCACGCACTTTCCCGATGAATTGCTTAGTGTAGTTATTACTTTGCACAACTGATTGATTGAGACTATTTTAGCGGTGTGCGTACCAGAGTGTTAAGTACTGTTCCCAAGTTGCATCCCAGAACATTCGTGAATATGCTAAAACATTCGTTTGCATTCCAGAGCATTCGTGAATATCCCAGAACATTCGAATATATTCGGTAACACTCGTGAGATTCACAAACAAAATAATCATTCCCAAAATAAGTTTTCCTTTATATGCTCCCATCAAAATATACTAGGTAGTCTTTTGTTAAAATTAAGTGTTCCGCGAAAGCTCCTCGAATTTTTTTCTCTTGAAAAATACATTAATGCGAAAGAGACGTAAACGTGGCGACCACGATGTGATGTCAACCACTTCAAACACGCGTATCTCCCCATCCACGCCAGCTGCCACCGGAGATCCACAATAGTGACTCTACTGCATAACAGCGTAGGTACGGGGGTGGGGGGTGGAGCAAGGACTGCAGCACACACAAAACTAGCAATTGACGGTGAATGATTTTGAAGGTATATTCAGTCAAAAATACTGTAATTCATATGCAGGGTGTCACATTTAATATACATCTTGACTGCCGCAAAATAACAGTTTGTCCAGAAGCAAAATAAAATCAAATGTTGCTTAGCTACCAGGGAAAATCTAGCTTGGTTTGTAACTACATTGACGAAAAAAAACACCAAGAAGGAGTATGTGCAACGAAAGAATAATGGTAGTATGTAAGGATCAAGTATCACTGCTTAAAACACTTCTTGATTATTACGTCAGCTGTTTCGTAAGATTTCTACGGGAAGTTGAGTAGCAAGTACACCATCAGACATCTATCTAAATAAAATACTCGGAAGAAAAACTATACACCTGCAACCAACCAATAATACAAAAATTGTTTGCTACTATAGATACATGGATGACACAGAAATGCTTGTAAATGGAACCAACGATGACATACTACAAATTTACCACATTTTTAACAAATTACACTCTAATATAAAATTTACTGTTGAAACGGAAACGAATAATTCAATAAATTATTCATACCCAACTATTTGCCAAAGTAATACTGAACACAAATTTGGAAAATACAGGAAGCTTACCACCAGTGACTGTATCATAAATGATTAATCATGTCAGCCCACTTCAAATAAATTTGTATATTTCAACTCCATGATCAATTAAAAAAGGCTCAAATGACTCTAAGCACTATGGGACTTAACATCTGTGGTCATCAGTCCCCTAGAACTTAGAACTACTTAAACCTAACTAACCTAAGGACATCACACACATCCATGCCGAGGCAGGATTCGAACCTGCGACCGTAGCCGTCGCGCGGTTCCGGACTGAGCGCCTGAACCGCTAGACCACCGCGGCCGGCCCCATGATCAATAGATTAATAATTTTACCACTACATAGAGAAGCAATAGATAAAGAACTTGAAATACTAGAATGTATAGCTTTCAAAAACGACTTTGACCCTAATATTGTCACACAATTATATAACAAACGAATAAATCCAAAACAAGACACATTACACAAACACATCCACCTGGTTAGAGAAAACAGGACACACACTAAATCTGAATACAAACCCACTTTAAATTTAGGTAACATTTCCAACAGTGCGGCTCCGCCCGTCGGAGGTTCGAGTCCTCCCTCGGGCATGGGTGTGTGTGTTGTCCTTAGTGTAAGTTAGCTTAAGTTATATTAAGTAGTGCGTAAGCTTAGGGAACAATGACCTCAGCAGTTTGGTCCCATAAGACCTTACCACAAATTTCCACATTTTCTAGAAAATGGTGGTTAAATTCGCTTGTCGCACTAACATCAATTTAAGAACGAGACTACACTTCGCAACCACCAGTAATCCCCATTACTCAGAACCAGGAATTTACAAAATCATATCCGATAACCGCAATAACTTCTACATCGGTCAGACAGGACGTAATTTCTTCACGCGATTCCGTGAACAGGAAAGAGTCGGTGAAAACGATCAATTACGTTTTTATCTACATCTAAAAACCGAAAATCACTCACTACAAAACATCAAAACTGCTCTAACAATATTACATAAAACACCAAAAGGATTACAAATGAACATTTCGGAAGAACTTGAGATATACAGGGTGATTATAATTAACGTTAAACTTTCAAACCGTTGTAGAAAAAACATCACTGGTCAGAATGACGTCAAATTGCAACGGAATTTTATCGGAGAAATGGGAAAGCGTATGGCAGAAGAAAAATAAATAGTTACAAAATGTAGCAATAGATGGCGCTGTAAGCATCATAATTTAATAGTGGTCGACTACAAATGACAAATGAATCAACAGAAATGCCTAAGATGTACGTTTGGCGTTAAACAAACTGTACTACTCAGTGTGCCATGGTGTAAACCTGTGATACTGTTAGTTACGTAAGCCCATCCACCACCGCATAGTCATATCACATCGGATGGGAAAAATCGGTCTTGAATTGTCCTGAGGCCAAAACCAGCATAAAAAGCATTAATCAAAATCAAATTGGATTATTAATTTCCGTGTGACTGGCGCAAAACATGTTAAATATGCTGTCTACAGTCTTCTAAAACAAGTTGAATCCAAGAAACGGCATGTTCCGCAACTGATCTAAGTGTTTCCCGGGTCACGTTCAGAATGTGTTGCGGAGTGTGTGCCTTCAATGCAGCTAAGCTTGCAATCAGAACTCTGAACACAATATATTTCAGATATTCCCACAGCCAGGAGTCACAGGGATCAGGTGATCGGGACGGCCAGGCTGTAGGGAAATGGCGGCTGATAATTCTACCATTTCCGAAATGGCGCTTTATCAGCTGCTTAACTGGGTTTTGCAATGTGCGGAGGTGCGCCATATTGCACAAAAATGATACCATCCACGCCGTTGGAGAGCTTGGTTGCGCAAGAGACACTCATAGCGCTTACCAGTGACTGTACAGGTAACAGGACCGGAAGCACCTGTCTCTTCGGAAAAATATGGCCTTTTGATAAATGATGACGTAAACCCACACCACATAGTGACCTTTTCAGGATATCAGTTGATTTGCGTTTTGATTTTCCGTTGCCCATATTCGACAATTCTGTGGATTGACATATCCTGTCAGATGGAAGTGGGCTTCGTCTGTTCACAAAATCTTCCACTGCCAATCATTGTCTATTTCCATGAGAGCAAGAAATTCTAAAGCAAAGGTCTCTCTTGGTGGCAGGTCAAAAGGAAGCAACTCGTGCACATGGGTAATTTTGAATGGATAGCAAAGACGGATGTTTCGAAGGATTTTACGCAACGTGCTCACGGGTATGTCCAGTGTTCGGGCAATTCTCCGTGCACTACACGTGTGCACACAACCACTTTTCTCCTTCAGCATTACTGTGCCACTGCTTCCACTGACATCGAAACAATTTGTTTCCTCCTTCTAGCAGGTTGCATACGAGCCTTGTTGTACGGAACTTCTGCAGAGCTACGCGTGGACAGTCACAATTGTTGTAATACAGCTTTGCATGCAGAGTGCAATCCTGCATTGAGACAGTCATGGAGAACGTCGCAGATGCGAAAGGAGGAAAAGGAGTGTACTCGGTGCGTTTGTACCAACTTCAATGGGTCCTGCGCATGACTGTTGTTTTCATTTGCGTCTTCTCACACATTCAGCGCCATCTATTGATCAATTTACACAATATGTTTTTTTCTGCCATACGAATTCCACCTTCGCCGACAATGTTCCGTTGCAAATTTGACGTCATTCTGACAAGTGGCGATATTTGTATAGCGTTTTGAAAGTTTAATTATAATCACCCTGTATATTCACACAAGATATATCCAAAGGAAATTCTTAATAAAGACACCGATTTAAAACTCAAAAATTATTCAAATAACTTTATTAACTTAAGGGGTGAAGGCTGGGAGCGAAAGTGTGGATACTCATACCAGAGATGCCTAAATGTAAAGCATCTGTTACTATGTGAGTATTAAACATCGTCCGCAAGCGTTCTCGCTTCCCACGCCTTGGTTCCCGGGTTCGATTCCCGGCGGGGTCAGTGATTTTCTCTGCCTCGTGATGACTGGGTGCTGTGTGGTGTCCTTAGGTTAGTTAGGTTTAGGTAGTTCTAAGTTCTAGGGGGCTGATGACCATGGATGTTAAGTCCCATAGTGCTCAGAGCCATTTGAACCATTTTTTTATTAAACATCTGTGGTGTGAAATGTCAAAAATTAGTGAAATGTCAAAAATTGCTGGAAACCATCTACAATATTGTACCACACAAGGAAAAACAACAGTGCAAAATAGACGTGAAATTGATATTTTATAGTTTTACGTGAAATACCACGAGAATAGTCACCAGATTCATACCAGACGTTATGACAACGTAGACGTGCTTCGTGCTCTTACTTACATCATTTCGAAATATAAAAATCAATTACAACATAGTTGTTTGTGTAATGCGTCATAATAAAAGTTACGGCGGCAATTTCTGTTGTACCTCAATAACTTCACTTATAAAAATTGTCCAAATTTCCTGTAGAACTATAGCACATTGCATTTCTCAAACTTTGTACAAGCAGATACTTGGAAATGGAAATCTTCCAATACAGCTGTCGTAATAATCAATAAATGTTTTAAGCAATTATACTGAAATCTTACTTATAATGTCCTTTCAAAACATATTTCACTGCAGGCCCGGTCATCAAGAATGGAATAATGATAGGCATGTTTTTACATCTGAAAGACGATACTTATTCAAATTTCGTGACAATCGCGTAAAAGTGGCGCTAGCAGTGACATATGAAGACGCAAATCATGCTTGCTTTCTATACAAGCTGTAACGGTCGTGAGCGTCAGTCACCTTTGAGACTGATCGTGGAAGCTGATGTTAGTCAAGAACGCCCTTAAGGCGGCAAAGACACCATTACCAGCACCTCATATAGTTTGAAGTGGTGTGTTGGGGCTTATGGGCACTCAACATCGAGGTCATCAGCGCCCTGACACACATTAAAAAGAACGAACGTGGACAGGCCTAAGAAAACTAAAGCACACACTCAAAGAAAGCAGGAAAAGAAGGAAAATGCTACATAAGAAAGTAAAACCTAAGGAAAGGGGAAACATAGCAACAAGAATGTCACAGGAAATTGTTATTGGCTGCCCACTTACATAAAATATGGGCTAGCTTGTCACACAGTGAGCAAATTTAAATCCTCTCCCTAAAATCTTTGTAAAAACATTTGACATGTCACAGAACTTTAAAACTTTAGCCACATTCGTCCGAGTGTTGCCTAAAAAAGAGGGCAGGTCCGCTGGCAAGTCAGCTGCGGCCCGCTGGTCAGAAAACAAAATGCAATCCAATAAAACGTGGCGCACAGTGACCTGGACGCCACAAGCACCACACATTGGAGGGTCCTCTCGCCGGAGCAGGTAGCCATGCGTCATAGGGCTGTGGCCTATTCGAAGCCGAGTGAGGAGAACCTCGTCCCGTCAATGGTGCTGAAAGGAAGTACACCACACACGCGTTGTGGGCTTGACTATACGGAGCTTATTGTCAGTCACTTCCAGCCACTCATCCTCCCACCGACGCATAACCCGTGAGCTCAACAGCGAGGTGAGTGCGTGCAAGGGGATAGCACACCGAGATACTTGTGGGGCGAGACACGCCTCCTTGGCTGCGAGATCTGCCCTTTCATTCCCAGAAATGCCGACATGCCCCGGAACCCAGCAATATAATTTGAATGAGGTCGTGTAATATGGTTACAAGAAGCTGGACGTTACTTCTGTGATACTGCAGAAAGACTTGGTGGGAATATAGACACTGTACATGATTGCTGGCAACGGTGGTCAAGGTAATGTACGGTCGAAAGAAGACCAGGTTCTGGACGGCCGCGTGGTACTATCGAGAGAGAAAACCATCGCGTTCGGAGTATGGTAACAACGTTTGGCAGCACAGTGACAGAACGAACTGGCACAGGTCGGTTACTTCAAGGACAGCTCCGAGCGCGATGTCCTGTAGCGTGCACTTCACTAAGTGCAAACCACTGCCATTAGCCATTTCAGTGGTGTCAAGCGAGAGCTCATTGGAAGGTAGGGTGAAGGTCTGCTTGGTTTTCTGATGAGAGATGGTTCTGCCTCGGGGCCAATGATGATGGTTTGTTGGTTAGACGGTGGACAGTTGAGGGCTTGCAGCTAACTTGTCTGTATACTAGGTACATTGGACCTACACCTTGAGTTATGGTGTGCGATTTTCTATGAAAGCGGAAGCACTCTCGTAGTTATCGCACGCACCCTGACCGCAAATTCGTATGTCAGTCTGGTGATTCGACCTTTTGTTGTATCATCTATGAACAGCATTCCAGAGGGTGTTTTCCAACAGGATGACACTCGCCCACATACTGCTGATGTAATCCATCATGCTCTACGGCTCAGCCTGCTTGAGCACTATTTCCGTCTCCAATCGAATACATATGGAACACCATCTGAGGACAACTCCAACTTCATCCAAAAACATCATTAAGCGTCCCTTTATTGACTGGTCAAGTGCAACTGGAGCGTACTCCATGGCACAAAGTGGTATCTTGTACCTGTACAACAGAATTCATGCACGTTTGTATGCATTCAACATTTCCTCGATTAGACCGGTTATTAACGTACCAGCATTATATGTATGCAACGGCTTATCTCGCACTTACTTAACTTTTAATCTCGCAATGTTAAACACTTAAATATGTCCCCTAGATACGTGTATTACAGAAATTGCATTACTGTAATTCTATTTTGCTGTAGCGATTTTTTCCGTCAGTGTATGTTCATTATGAAGCTATGGTCAGCAGCATGTCATTTTAAACAGCACCTTGTATTTTTGTATTTGTTAATCCAGTTTTTGTCGTCCACAACTGTTAAAAACGTATCACAGTGTATTATCGAAACCGTCACACCGATTCACTCTACTAACACACACTGCAGGTATCTGGGATGACTTAGCTCGTACACTTAATCAAACTGACAGTAAACAAACGCAAATACACGAGATCTGCAGGTCGGTCATTCAGTCAACTGTCTTCAATTGACCATTTCTCTGAGTACAACGAACGTCAACGAGCAGATGCTAGACTTTATGAATACACGAGATAACGGTGGTCACCTAAGCGAATTTTCAAATTACATTCACGTAGCTTTAGCAAGATAGATGTAAACCGTCGGAGTAAATCAACTTTTCAAAAAGTAGGTACTGTTTATTCGTCATTTGTCTAATTAATTTAATTGCAAATCCGAAATCGCGCGTTTGAAGATGAAGTTGCTACACATATTTCACGCTTTTTTTATATTTATTTTACCTCACTTTGCATAAAGAAGAAAAACGTAGGTTTCAACGGAGTTTACGTTTTATACTTGTCACATGTATTTCCTACTCACCTTTCCGTGACTTAATTATCGTCCCATCGGGCAAAGGTCACTTTCAATCTTTTATCCATCGTGGATGTGCAAAAATTACCACAAACAATCGCCTTTCTAAACACATGTATTGCAGTAAACTATGACCTGCTAGGCAGCTTATCATCAGATGGTACATATAGAAATTCAGTGCATTCTTGTTGTAGGTTTCTGAGGCCTGTTGTGTATCTGTGGCAAGACAGAAAACGGCAATAAATTAGCGATACTTGTGGTACGGTTCCTGTAAATATTTGGAATGTAAATTCTACTTGAAAGTGTTAGCTACACTTATTAGACTCTGCAGATACACATTTTTTATGAGCAGCACTTTGGAAAACATTATTCACGTTTTCGAATTGCCTTCACACACTACAATTAAGAGATTCTGCCACAGACACAAACTTCTACATTTTATAAATTGTAAACAAACCAAAGACTGTGAATAAACTATACGCTCAAAGATTTCGTGTTGAACTAAAGACGTTGATGGTTAACAATCACATTGATAAAGTTATATCTTACTTATCTTTGTATAATTTATATTCCCTGTAATTGTTGCACTAACATCAATAGGTTCTCCACACCTCTCACCGCGATGCATAATAGTTGCCTTCTTTTTACAATGAAAGGTGACATTATTGGCAGTAAAGTTTCGTGACCAACATTGTCTAAAGCACGACAAACCAGAACATGACGCGTGACAACCTGCAGTGATATTAACTACTCAAATAACACTTTTGAAGGCCACTTGTCTTTATTTAGACATATCCTCGTTTCAGACTTCCCTCAGCAGTTTAGTACAACATAGTATTAAACTCCGATTCCTTGCGACGTGAGCTGTTGTTAATTTTTTTTTTCGGAAAACCAAAAACCCTCAATAGAGAGTCACACTTTTTAAGTACTTCTGAAAGAGACTACCTCGTATGTTTTGGAGAGAGCCTGTAAATGAAAAATTACAGCTGGGATGTTTGTTTCGCTTCTTATGAAGTGTACAGTGTATATGGCGTGGCAAGAAAACACATTAAACTCACGAAATAAAAATTACTTTCCTTCTCTTTTGTTGAATTTAATTAAGAATCCTTGAGTTCAAAGTTGCTCTAAAGAAATGAAAGTAATTAAAAAGAAAGCAGGCAAAGTCGAGAAAAATATGGTACTGCTGTGCCTCATCTGGAAGGAAAACTGTATTCCTTGTGGCGGCTACCGCTTACCTTTTGCCATTCGCTTCTTTGCGACAGTCTCTGCGGTTTCTTTCCACTGATTGTGGCTTCTTATTTAAATGCTATCTCTCTTACAAGGATTTCGTCGTTTTGCACTTCCCCTTTCACAAGGACCCCCCCGCTACAGCACAGTTTGAATCGGAAGCTGTTTTGCATTTTCTCCGTAACACTAACGGAACTGTTTAGTCGTCAGCAGTCTTTCTGATCGTCGGCTAGTATACGCTTCCATAATACGTCAACAGAGCAAGGCTCATTTCCCAGTTCCTAGACAACTTACTTTCAGATTCTGCTGAAGCAGCCATGACGAAAATGTATGTGGATGTTTCATGTGTAATGTGAAACCAGAGCCTTTATTATCAAATTTTTGTTCGTTTTATTTGCTATCACAGTCAACAAATGTAATGATATCAGGCAGTTAAACACGATCTACAGTGCCCAAATAAAGAATGTACCTTATTTCAATCACTGATATTGTATGTGTTTGAAAGTAATAAGAATAAGGCATATACACTATCTGATCAAAGTATACGGGCACGTCTATGGAACGCGAAGCTGACCACTAGAAGTCAGGAGGAGCAGGCACGCCATTTCTTTACTCCAAAAGCTGCACATCAGGCTACTCAGACTTGCTCTGCATCTTTCGTGGCGCTTTCTACGACCGTGTTATATGAGACAGCGAGAATCGCACTGGTCAAAGATCTTTTTAGAACAAAGATCGTTTTAGAACAGTTGTTCCAAACCTAGATGTAATTACCACCTGAGGGGTTAAATATGATCTTCTGAAGAGTAAAAACAAAAAGTTTTTTTTTGTTTTTCGGTACGAAACTACATTATTTTTAAGATATCATTCACATTATCGCTATTTCGTCAGACTGTAATCCTGATTTCGTAAGTTATAAATAATTAGAATTTTTATTTCAAATACTAGTATTAACGCCTCACGCAGTGCCCAGATTACAGAGTGTGAAACTAATGTATGAACCTCTTCCTCACATAGTGCACCTAATACATGCATACATTTTACTTTGTACCATGAATTTGTGACAGTAAAATTGAGACGTTTATATCATATATTCTATACTTCATGAAAAAAAGTTCTCCGTGATGTTAGTAGTCTCCACACAATACGTAAGAAATTGCTTCATTATTCAAACAAAGACTGAATTAATCGACAGCACAACACCACACTAATTATGTAAAGGCTACTGCACTGCTGTAGCGTCTACACAGCCTTATTATTATTATCATTATTATTATTAGTGACAGTGGTCACACAAAAAGCATTGACAGTCTGAATGCTTTCAATTTCTGCCACTTCATAAATAATGAGTCCGAGCAGGCAAATTCTAAGTGCACTGCACAAAAGTTATCTTGGTTGATTGTAAATGGGGACGCAGCAAAACACAACACCAACTATGTAAAGGTTGTAAGGTCTACACAGCTTTACTGCTATTATTATTATTATTATTATTATTATTATTATCATTATTATTAAGTGACAGTGACCAGACAAAAGGCATTGACAGCCTGAATCCTTTCAATTTCTGCCACTTCAGAAGTAGGAAGACCAAGCAGCCATGTTTTTTACTCACCGTAAGTATAGTACACACATGTTGTCTTGGTTGATTTGAAATGAAGTTGCAGCGTGTGAGTGAAGCAAGTGTTGCTAGAAAGAGCAGTGGTCCAGAGGAAACATGTCTTATAAGCAGTGTCTACCCTAAAAGTGGACAGTCAGCTTTCTTTTCCGAGGAGGAGTTCTAGTTAGCTCTCGCAATGCACCTATTAAGTCACTGACTCATTAATTTGTGGTTTAATAAGACACCTACAAAAATTAAATATCTCTTGTCTTTCTTCATTTAAAAATAAAAGTGTCAGACAAAATTCTTTTTCAGTCTAATTTTTAGTTAAATAGTTATATACTAATACTAACTATGGAGAAGGAAAGGGGGCGATTACCTAACATCTGATTGCACTCAGGGATAACAGCCTCCGAAAGGTTGGGAACCACTACGCTAGGGGGAGTAGTGATGCAGAGGAAGCATGTTTTGTGACAAGTGTCTGCCGCCAGCATGGTACGGTAATAAGGATCAAACCCGAGCCAAAGGCTTAGCTGTCTCGTACGCTATCATCTACGCTGTGAGAAAAACTGACATTAACTGTATCTGGAAGGTTGGTTGTATTTGCGCGCGCGGCGACCTGATTGGCTAACTTCAATGCTAATTAATTCGGAAAGGGGACAACCTATCGAATTTATTTCTTAACAATTATTTCTCAGCATAGCGTCCCATGCAACATCCTTACAAGCTTTTCAGACTTTTTCGGTCCACCCTGTATACATTCACCTGCAAAACACTGCAAGAAGCACTTCTGTAAGCCCTGTGTGGGTATAGTCCCTTGATTCTATTCGTTCCAGGATAGATAAGTAAATATGCTCCAGCATGTGTATCCACAATCTAAAATAGACCAGTATGTAACGTACACCATTTTCTATTTTTCTTATTGAGGTATGAGGATTTAGGATGGTTTATGATAAGGACTGTCTGTCTTATATTAAATCTCTGCACCATTAATCATCTTTTGTCGAAATATCATTTTCTTTTGACAGCTTTGTCTCTCAAACTTACTACAGCTAGCCTAACCTTTTCTTCTCAAGAAATATCATTCCTACTGAATTTTTATAAAGGATCAACACATTCATTCTTTTCTAGCTTACAGATTAGCGTTCATTCGGTTTGTAGTAGGTGGAGGTGTGCGGCTGGTTCATAATTATTTCTTCAAAATATGTAAGGTAATTTACCTAGGTTGTTAGTTTATTGGAACACTATGCTCTGATAAACATATTAAACTCTCCAGAATATTGAAAACGTACTTGTGAAGGGCCAATGACAATCGGACCACTCGAGCTTGTAATAGGTTACAATTCTGTAGAGAACACAGTGCTTGATGGTTACTGTATACTTTGGTGTGTATTCCAGCAAGACAGTAATTACATTTTTTGAACACCCAGAAAACTAAAACAGCCTCTAATTCAGTAGTTCGAAGGGTTGAAAATTTCTTTATGGGCTTGATTTTTTCATCATGTGGAAGAATTCAGTGGAATATGATTATATGTTGTAAGAACATGATCCTCTCGTGCCTGAATTTTTATTTTTGCATGTTGGCAGTTACATTAGCCTCTATGAACTTTTAATAAGGTCAGTGTGGCCTTCCCATGTTAACGTTCAACATTGAACACACCCAAGCTAACTTTTGGCCAAAGGGCAACATGGGTAACAGCAGTTATCTCAGGCGTCTGCCTATTTCTTCAGTTAGTTTCACTGTTTATTAGGTTTATATTCAGGCCCTGGATATATTTATCTCAATCAGTATAATTCCAATAATTTTACCTCTACCTGCATGTGTAAAACTTTTGCAAACCCCTTCTCAGTTGCCGCTGTCAGCCTCTGGAACAAACTGCCCCTTACCTTGCGCAACATTCTATCTCCTGCTGCTTTTAAGGCAAAGTTGAAGCATTTCCTACTATCATCCTCATAAAGTTCTCCACAAAATTAACGTACAAGGCCAATCCTCTCATCTGTCAAATAGCAAAGCTAGCGTCTCCTATCTTGCTCCTGATATGCCTTCCTCTTCATCTATCTCTATTAGCCACGCAATCTTCTTTTCCTTTATATTTCCTTAATTATGTTTCATCATATCTCTCTATTCTTCTCCTCCCTTCACCATGAGTCTCCCTCATACTCCCTGCTGCCAGCACTCCTATCTAAAATATGTCTCTTCAATAATGTCTAATTATAACAATACTTATGATCTACGAATATAAACTCTATATGTATGTATTTTTCCAGGTGTACCTTTCTAATTGTTTATTTCACTTTTTGTATTAGATGTAGTTTAACATGCCTACTAAAACATATGAATGTAAAATAAGTAGAATGCCTGGTTAGATGTAAGAGAGGGCCTGATGGCCCTAATCTTGCCAGGTTAAATAAATAAATGCAGCGTACTTCTTCTCTCGATAAAGAGAGTTGCCAGTTTGAGCTGGGTGATGATACTAGTCATACACGTGAGTCCATGGAATTCTGCGTTTGTTCCTTGATATTCTCAGGTTGAGTCCAGATGGGTACAATTCTTTTATTAATCACTTGGCATCGCTGGCTAGCTAAAAACTTCTTCCTGTCTTCACTACAGCTAGTAGTGGGCTGTAGCATGGGCTTATAGAGTGTTCAGTTACATTGCACTGCAACATCTATCGTATCTTCCTAATGATTGAAGGTCTTTTAGCCCAAGTAATGGAATAGAAGAGATGATACTGAGAATTCATGATAACAATGAACCTCTCTTAAAAACCTTTCTAATAGCTTAATGAAATACTTGTTATGTATGAGCACTAATCATTGCTTCGATATGTAGATCCCTTTATTTTGTTAACTATTTGTCCTTTAATTTAGGTAACAGCAGTTATCTCAGATTTCTGCCTCACTGATTATTAGCGTTGGTTTTGGCTGTATTTACCATGACTAACATCTGATTCCAATTCTACCACTACCTTAGCGCAATCAACTGCAAATTAGCATTTCCTGGAAGAAAGGTCAATTCTGGGGTTTTCTAGAAAACTTAATACCTAAAATCCAGTCCAAAACCAAAGAATCAACTATCATGAGCGTGCATAGAATCACTACAGTTAATGACATAACAGGTATGTGAGCCTGTCATCTTACGTTGCGAAACCTGGTGCCTATTGCTCTCAGTATTTTACTGTTGCTGACAGGCAAGGTTGTGGAGACTACATTGACTGCAGCATCTGTGTCCAGAATTATTGTTGTCAGAAAATCGCCTACATATGGATTTATTGCTATCTACAGTGGTTTTCATCAACTACAGATACTCCCCAGTGTTATGCCTATTATCATATGTCATAAGGTTAATCGTTGGGCCACAGCCAGTATCCCATTCCTTGACCGTCATTTCGGGTATGTAATGCAGCTGTAATTAGTTTTCCTGGGTGTATATGGACGGGCGATTGCCATAGTCCACCACACCTCTCTCAGGACTGCGCTGGTTTTGGTTAGTTTCATTATTGTGTTGTTGGTTCTGCCTCACTCTGGTTGTTGTCATTTGCATAGCCAAGACTCTACCGGTCATTACATTTTTACTTGTGTCTATTGAAATGATTATTATGATTCTGTTGGTTGTTATTGTTGCCATTGCGCTGCTTTCCTGGTACATTAGATTGTCCAGCATGATTCGTGCAATAATCAGTTTTCAGAATTACCACTATCGTTATGGTGGTCATAAAATTTAACATAATTTGTCGCAGCTTTCACATCTTGGTGGATCTGATCTATTGAATCCAGAACAGACACGAGTTCGTGAAGATTCGATTCTGACGAATTTGTTATCTTTTCCCTGATACCTCGTTTTGTTGTATTTCTTGAAACATTTCCGCAAACTACCCTGAAGAACCTGTAACAGCACCAAATTGAAGACCTATTTATGGATTCGTTTCTGCACTCCAGTAGACCACTTTGTGGATAGGAAAGATTTCTCGAACTTACCATTTGTGTGGCAACACTCACCTGTCTCTTTGGCCGAAAGTGCAGAGCCACTGACGAAAGCTATTTACTCAGCATCCACGAAATACTCGAATGAACACAACAGCGCGGACATTTCCCATGCCTTGTAAAAGCACTTGGAACTGCCGAAGTCGAATCAGATTTTCATCCAACAGCATAGAGGTAAAAAGCAGTGCAACCCCTATACTACACGGTGAGTCGTGCAACAATTGAACCAACGGCTCAGATTTTATTTGCTGTGGCCTCAAGATTTCTTCGGAATCGTGATTCCCTTCTGAACCCTGCGCACCGGTTATCGCACATATATATGTATAAAGAAGGATACGCAAACTGCTTTAAACGTATTATGACTTATACATGAGTTGACTTTTCCTGCTCGCCAACAATATTGTTTAACCTATCATTGGCCTGCTGAAAATCTGCTGAGAGCGTAGATAGTTCGTTTGATGTAGGTTAACTCCTGCAAAGCCTCTGTTAAACTTGACTGTGCCGACTTCAATGCTAAAATTTCATCAGATCATTCTTTCGTCATCGCGGCCTGCTTTGCAGAAAGTTCTGCAAACATAGCGTCCGTTTTGCATGAATCTTAGACATCAAACACTCGTACTTTTCCTAAATGCCTGTTTTAAAAACGTAGAGTCTTATTTATGTCAAATTTCTGCCAGCGCTTCAGACATAGGCACTTCTACTTCTGAAATTTCAGCTACTCCGTTCAACAACACGGACGTTGTGTTAGAATTAATTCGACTTTTTTGCAAAGTGCAGTAAATGGATCGGTCAATTGACTTCCATGAGAGGTAGCTTCTTCCAGTGGAGGGCGCAATTCGACTTTGCCATCTTGATCATAACATTTAACATATCGAAAAACTCGAAAATAAAACTTACATCGCTATTGGAATAACTAATAACAGTACTAATTACTACGTCCTATGACTAGCAACAGCGGCGGTTGCTAACGTAATTCTATTGTTGTCACAACACAGAGAGTCAACTATCAAACTACGTGAACCTACTAATTACGTCAAATATCTACCATGAAAACATGATTATCATGAAATTCATGAAACAGTTTAATGCAAACATTTATATACAAAATAAATCAATAAATTACAAAAATATCCTTTCAAAGGGCGGAAGTTATAATATATGATGCATTTGATAGAGGAATAAATCGAATTATTTTTGCTTTTTCTGCCTTGCGGGTAAAGGCGTAAAAGAAAGTTAATTTTGTTTTAAGCCAAAATGGAAATCATTTTTGAAATAAACAGCGAAGATGCCAGTTCAAACTTTTTCCGTAAAAAAAAGTGAGTATATAACGTCTCAGAATACTAGCCACGTCTGATAGATGTTAAAATACATCCCGCATTATATTCTTTCGTTATTAGCATTAAATGCCTACTCATGGTGCAACAAAATGCCTTTGCGTAGCAATTATTCTCGTCAATGTTTCGGGTATTACTTGAAATCACGAACGACAATGTATGATTTTGTAACAGAACAAGCCTTTATGGCATATAAGCGAATGTGTACCTTTCTGACGATCATCAGCTAAGGGAAAGAATGGAACGGGTATTAAAAGTGTCTGTAATGGCTCTTTATAATTTCTTGTAGTGCAGCGAGACAAAAAGGAAGAACGACAGAGAGTTTAAATTTGCGGTCATTAATTGTGCGTAATTAACTAGAGTGTTTAAGTTGTTTGATTAACAAAAATCATATTTCCGTGCATAAGTCGTGGTATTGTTCCACGACAACTAGTGCTTGCACTCACCGGAGTATATTTCTAGCGCGTCAGTATAAATACAAGAGTACAAAAATTAAAGAACAAACACATCTTCATGTCACAGATCTCAATAAGGGAGCAGCTTTGCAACAACAGTATTTATGTTTCTGTGAATCGAAAATCTTACAGAGTACGTTATTAATAAAAGCAAAATGTACTTGAAATGTACTACACAATTTTCCAACCAATCTATAAAAATTCAGGTGCTCCACATAGCTAGTCTTCACATAAGTTTAAGTGATTTTTATATTGATTCGAACTCGCTACAGTGTATTTTACAGAAATAATTTATTACTATGCAACAGAGCTTTCAGATTATAATCTTATTTTCTAGTACATTACAAGCAAAGATAATAACACTACATTCTTAAGTGTGTAAAAGCAAAGAGTCAGTAAACAAAATTGCATTCATTGATATTTCCATGGAGGTAAACAAAGAAAGGAGAATGGCGCTATAGACTTAACACCATAGTGGTAAAAAGAGAAGTGAAATGTCACTATAGACTTAGACCTGTACTTTGTTTTGAAGCTAGAATGGGTGGGGCTTGCCGCCATCTCAAATAGCCCAAAATATTGGCAGACTGCTTTTTAAGATTGCTTGTTGTTCATGATCTGCGTCGTGTGCACCCATCAACCATTTTAAATATTAAAAACCACATAGCTTACACGAAAAACATAGTGTCAGGAAGGCAATTTCGAACTTTTTTCAGTTCTCAAATGCAATTTGCTTTAGCAGTACGACACACAGGGCCTCGTTAATGTAACTTGTCTTTTCCCGATATTTCTAGAATTACAAAGAATAGAAGGAAGTGCTGTGAAAACATGGTTTCGTAATCCATTTAATTCCACTTTTGCTATATTGTATATATAGCAAATGGAGGTAGAACTCCGAAAGGAATGCTTGTTTGCTTATTGGTACTGCTTATTCTTCGTCAGGTTTCAACTTGTATGCACAATATTTTTTATCTTCAAGTCTGCAGAACTCTTACTTACATGTTCTTCGCTAGCCCATAAACGTCTGAAATGAGGAAAGAAGCATGGTATGCTATCGTATCTTGTGCACGTCAACAAAGTGAACGATTATTGAAATGCTAAAGAAACAGAACTGCGCAGACATGTACCATTATTCTTGTTGTGTTAGCTTGTCAGTGTATCAGTCTCACTGTAATTTTAACATCTTCTAACTTCTAAATCTTACCTCTGATTCGCCATTCGATGCTGGCCAATAACATCAATTTACAGGGTAAGAAAAAACTATTTAATTTATTAAACATTTTCCAGCACTGTGAAACGCTATAAAGTAGATTAAGGAAATGATCTTAATCGTTTAAGACTCCGTAAAATGGATATTTTGCTTTAACATGTTGTAAGCCACTTCGGCCGGCTACTATCAACACGTATTAGAGATGTAGGCTCTCATTTCTTTACGTTCCGCTAAATGTATGAAAGTGTCTGCTGTGAGATTATTTTTCCATTTATTTTCGAGTCAGATCATGTTACTAAGTGTGTCCATTTGGGCCTTAGAAATGTATGCCCTGCGTATCCTCAGAATATCAAAGCTTGTTTGTCACTACTAGAGACTAATAGATGCCACTTTATACCTTAAATTTAACAATTAGTGTATGTGTTTCTCATCTCTCTCGGAAAACATGAACTAAATGTCCTGCTGTTGGTTCCTACGTTGTAAGGAGTGTGTCAGAAGTCTCCCGTACTTTGAAAACAATATACTGATAGTAACAATCTAAGGGCGAAACATGGGAGCGGTATTCTAAGCATTGTTGTGGGACGAGGTACGTCTGCGAGAGTGAAAGAGTAGCGTCGGTCGAGAGCTCGGAGACAGAAGACGTGTGCCACGCTACCCTCACATCGGTGATGGCAGGTCTAACCACACTCAAGGCCTGATTTAATGTGTATAGCCAGCAGAGATTTAGATGCTTAACTACGCTTGAAGATGGAATTCTAGGTAAAATTCACAAGCATAGCGCAAAAGCAATTGTGGGATTAGACTCGTGTTTGTTAACCCGAGTTTGCAATAATCCCATGTTTTGTTTCTCAGTGAAAGAAGCCTCCTTAGCCTCTAAATAATAATAACTATTCTCTACGTCTAATTGATGAATAAATGCTCTTGTTATAAAAACGTTAATGTAACTTTGAAATTGAAATAATTTGTTGATCTGTCGCTCAGCCATTATAGACACCTATCTCATTGTAATGTCAATGACTATTATTGGTTATCGATTATTATGATTCCGAAGTTTTAAATAGACTTAACCTATGAAATCCCTTCTCACAAGTTATTTAATAGTTAACAGGACCGAAACAAACTCCTTTTTATTAAATTCATTCTTAGTAACATTAAGCTTTAGCCGCTGCTGCTGCATGCTGCTGCGAATTGCTGTAAACCACATGGTAAAAGGCAGTCATCGAAAGTGGTGAATCCAAAACTTAGTGCCAAAACAGAGACACTGACATACCACAACATGTCGTGTACTCTAATACAGTAAATTCCGTTACACAAGGCAGATTCTGTCTCACTTGTAAATTCTTGTTCAAAAATACAGTCAGATAGTTTAGGCATTCATTGTTACAGGTCATCTGTTGCTGTATCTTTTAATATTAAAATGCGCAGTCAGATAGCTTATCCAAGTATTAGTTTATGTTTTTGGTGTAACGATCTGTTGTGGGCTTAAATGACAGTGAAACTGACACTCATACAACACACACAGTGTAATGCAGGCTAGATTTCGTTTACTGATAGATTAAGCTGCTCATCGAGTCCATTTCACAGACGAACATAGGCATATATTTGTTGTAGCTACGTCACATACTTGTTGCGTATACCATACAACGTGTATAACGCTCTGGGTAGTGTCTAATGCAATGGTCGTCAAACATTTTTCTTGAAGAAGGAAAGAAAATTCTGTTTAACGTCCCGTTGACATCGAGGTCATTGAAGACGGAGCACAAGCTCGGATTGTGTTCAGGATGAACTAGGAAATCGGCCATGCCCTTCAAAAGAAACCATCCTGGCATTTGCCTGGAGTGATTTAGGGAAACCTAAATCTGGATGGCCAGACGCTGGGTTGAACCGTCGTCCTTCCAAATCAGTGTACAGTGTGCTACCCGCTACAGGATCTCGCTTGGTTTCTTGCTCAAGAACCAATAGTGATGTGGAGGCGGCCCCTAGGACCGTATGTGTTCCGACCTTATTATTAATTGGTAACATACATAAATTGGTATGTTACGAGATCCCAGTAGACTAGCAATAGCAACGACTGATTGCTAGAAATCAGCACCATTCGGAACGCATATGATCGACTATGGTCCATTCAGATTGATGCTAGCCTCAGCAATCTAACAGTACTGACACTATATGGCCTGGTGAAATGTTGTTGGTATTACTATGTGTGCCAATGAACCTGATTAATAATAATCTTTCTATTTAAGTTTAAATTCACTATTTAATATGAGATACCGTTAGAAAAGTTTGATAAATGATTTAAATACCAGTTCTCTTCTACTCACAGTGTTGTATTAGAACAGCGTTAATTAATTTAACTTTCACTGCATCAGATAAGTGCTTCATTTAAAGGTGACTATCTCTGTAATGAGCATCCAGAATCAATGCTACTTCCATGTCAAAATTTATTCCACAGGTGTTGATTTATACTGATCGCCCCATCCCCTGTAAGTTGTAAGGAGTGAAACAAAAACAATAAAACGATCCCCTTCTCATGACTTCTGACCCTGCAGTTGTCACGCTGTTTACACACTGCTGCTAAGGTAAGCGGTCGTTCTTTACTTAGTTCGCTGCCGAATTCATCAATGTCATCTAAAACCTACCAAAGTTTGAAAAACTACTGACTTCGTAAGTATTTTTATTTGTTACAGAGCGGAAAAATTACACTACTAAGAAGTTATTAACGTTAGTTGACTTTTTTGGATGTGGATGTTATTTACTAGATGCATATTAAACTAAAATACATCTGAGAACCGCAAGCCGCATGGATATGTACTTAATTTGGGCCGCATGTGGCCTGCGAGCTGCAGTTTGACGACTAAAGGTCTAATGTATGTAAGCATGTTAATGCAAAGGTTTCTTAAAAGTAGATGAAAGACTAGGGTTAATCTCCCGTCGTCTGAGAAACAGTACACATGCTGGAGAAGAAAATCAGCTGTATACTTTTCAAATAAGCCACCATTATATTAGCCATCAGGAGTAAAATGTCCAAATGTGTGTGAAATCTTATGGGACTTAACTGCTAAGGTCATCAGTCCCTAAGCTTACACACTACTTAACCTAACACTATGGAGGAACCGTGTGTAATCAGAAATATGGACTCTACCGTGTGGATTTAAAAATCTGTCCCCTCATCTACTTCGATATCACCCTACAATATGCTACTGGTCAAAGAAGGTAATTAATTTACAAAGCATAAAACTTCCTGTCTGGTGGTCTAACAACAAACAAACGAAACTAACTCAGTCGGAATAGGCCTTGAAAGCTCAACGGCACCGACCGCCGTGTCATCCTCAGCCTTTAGGCCTCACCGGATGTGAATATGGAGGAGCATGTGGTCAGCACACCGGTCTCGTCAGTCTAAATGCATTTGAATCACTTGGTTTTCTTGTTTTGTTTTATTATGGTATTCATGTAGGCACTAGCGAGACATTCGGCTTCACATGCGATCAGCGGTTTCGTTCAGCAATATCATGAATTGCCTGATATCGGTTTGCGCAATATATTGAGGTAGGCTGCATAGTTTTGAAGATATTAACAATCCCGTTGTACGCTGTAACATGAAAGGATGGTGTTGCACAATACAATATAGTTCTTGTACTACTCAACTGGCCTCACAAGTACTGAATGGACCCCGCTTGCCAACAGCACGCGGCAGCCACACATGGTGACCCATCCAAGTGCTATCCAACCTGACAGCGCTTAACTTCGGTGATCTGACTGGAACCGATGTTACCGCTGCGTATGACTGTTGGCGATCGAACAACAACAATCAATATTTTTCTGTTTCAATCAGGACTGATAAGACTCAAGACATAGGTAACCGTAGGAAACGGTCTAAATAGTAATAGTAATTATAATCATTTTGCACACGAACTGTCAAAAGCGAACTCTATTGTCATAAAGCTACACTATTTTGGAGCTCTAAAAAAGCAATGTAGTAACAAGTAAACATTTGCAGTGGCCCGAATTTTAATTATGCAAATAATACAACAGAATTCGGTTATTGTGTATGGAAGAAGATTAGTCTGATAACACTACCGAATGAGAAGTGAGCTGCATACGACACAACTGTTGATATATATATATATATATATATATATATATATATATATATATATATATATATATATATATATATATAATGGGGCGGGCTATCTATCATATTTCTCAATATTTCTCAGCAAACGAAATGATACCTAGCACGACACAATATTGTTTACGCAAACGCTTAGTGACACATAAGTAAAGGCACTGTCTCAAAAATAACAGTTTTTCTTATTCTCCTTCATCACGTGTTCCTCTACCCTCTCTCCCCACAAAGTAATATTTCTTACTCAAAATAATACGGCATGGAGTCTTTGCTAAACAGAAGTTTTTAATATTGATAAACTGTTACTCTAACCTGCGTTAGGATGCCGATATATTGATGAGAAAAGTGACGCTAAATTAAATTGAATTGCTCTTCTTCGCGCGTTACCATTTAGACAATATACCCGATTTTTTATTACTCTGTTCTTTTTTAATTTTCTGACACAATACACAGACCCTTCAGCGACTGATTGCTGCTTAGGTTGGTTTCATTAAAAATAAAACAGAAAGCGGTGCTAATCATAACGACGGTTGTCAGATGGAAGTCATTCAACGAAGCTCGACGGCATATGGTCGTGGGGGCATCGTCACAATTAAATCGATTTAACAAGCCACCCAAATTAATTTTTTGTTTGCTTTTAAGCACGTCTGTATTGATACTTCCGGAATTTCAATTATGTTCCGTCGTTCTCCGAGGCTACCGCGAAAAAAACGTTTACAATCAATTTAAATGAACGTCAAACAATCTGTGTGCCTTTCAGACCGGAAAATAATCGCGATTAAATATTGATTTTAGCCAGCGACTTGCATTTGTGCCACACACGAGCGCATTTATTAAATTGATATGGACAATTAACCGCATTTTGTTAGCGAAATAACACAGCAAATCAATCACATTAATGTCCCGAGAACCACAAAGAAAACACGATTTAATTCGTTACAGGCGACGCTGGCAGAACTTCAATACTGCACTGCCAGGTGGCAGCAGCAGTCGGCTAGCACTCAGCGCCACTCTGCGACCTTACTGCAAGAACACGACACGAGCGTGAGACCGCTCTTTCGAAATCTAGACTGTAAGTATTCCTCATTGCGTTAGGCGTAACGTAGTATTAGGTTTACAATTCACCCAAAGATATTAAGCTATGGTAGCAACTGGACTACTTAAAATTTTTGCATGAGGGTAAACTAAACATAAAATATTTCAGCACACCGAATAAGATCAGCATGACATAAAAACAGCAGCTTAGCTCATCTAAATATTTATTTCGGTAATTTGACAATAATGTCTGTCCATTTGTGGCATATAAAATAGATCTAAAATGCGGTTATCAGAGACATAAGTGAAAAATTACTGTTACTAAAATGAATAATAGCTGCTTTGAATTATCAGTCAGAAAAAGTTTATGTCTGCGACGATTAGGAAGTAGATCAAAGATAGGTATTTACAAAAGAGAAGGCCTGAAATATCGGCGCGTAAGTTATGTTGTAATTTAGCTACAGATAGGGTTTTATTTCTTATACATGAATTTTACCTAACAAAAGCCGCAGTATGCCTATTCTTACTCTGAAGATGATACAATTCCGTTAATTTCTCCGCTCTTTTTATCACTGTAAGATCAACTGAAAGCACGCTAAACAATTAGTTCATTGCTTTAGACGTAATCTCTTTGTTCATCATGGCCTAAATTTTCATGCGGTAAAAATTGGTTCTGATGCACCGTTACAGCTACAACGTAAAATTGCACTTTTCATCCCCGTCATTTTACTTATATTTAATCTTTCAGCACTCGTAGTGGGATTCAAGTTTTTGCTTTTGGTTTGGGTTTCCCTTTTAGGAATAATGCCCAAGATCTAACAGAATTCAGAAGCACCCCTCCTTCGCTGCTAGGCTACCCAACAGTCTGCGGAAGATTCATAACTGACCAAAAGAGCATCCACTGCACCAAAGCGCGTAATCGGAATAATACCTGGAACCCATGGAAGGTCATCTTACAGGCATATATTTAAGAAACTGGTGATATCCTCACAATACACATATTCACTTATGAAATTTCTTATTAATAAACTATACCAGTTGAAAAGCAATAACAATGTGCACAACTACAACACTAGGAGAAAGGCTGATCTTCAGTGTTGTTATTGTTGTTGTGGTCTTCAGTCCTGAGACTGGTTTGATGCAGCTCTCCATGCTACTCTATCCTGTGCAAGCTCCTTTATCTCCCAGTTCCTGCTGCAGCCTACATCCTTCTGAATCTGCTTAGTGTATTCATCTCTTGGTGTCCCTCTACGATTTTTACCCTCCACGCTGCCCTCCAATACTAAATGGGTGATCCCTTGATGCCTCAGAACATGTCCTACCAACCGATCCCTTCTTCTGGTCAAGTTGTCCCACAAACGCCTCTTCTCCCCACTTCTATTCAATACCTCCTCATTTGTTATGTGATTTACCCATCTAATCTTCAGCATTCTTCTATAGCACCACACTTCGAAAGCTTCTATTCTCTTCTTGTCTAAACTATTTATATTCCATGTTTCACTTTCATACATGGCTACACTCCATACAAATACTTTCAGAAACGACTTCCTGACTTCGAGTATATACTCGATGCTAACAAATTTCTCTTCTTCAGAAACGCTTTCCTTGCCATTGCCAGTCTACATTTTATATCCTCTCTACTTCGACCATCATCAGTTATTTTGCTCCCCAAAGAGCAAAATTATTCTAGGTTAAATCTAACTCTGGTACAGAAAGAGGCAAATTGTGCTGTCGCAAAAGTCTTTGGTCCGTACAAATAGCACCAAATGTGTGACACATAGCGACACAGCATTTAAAAATAAGTTAAAAAGATTTCTAAACGACAACATCTTCTAATCAATATGTGAATTTTTAGGTATAAATTAGATATTTTAAAGTTATTAAAAATGAATTATGTCATGCAAAGAAACCTCTTGTTAAAGTGACACGTTCCACATCATTCGGAATTGTCGTATTCATGACCCATGGAACCACTTATTTTTTATACATTTATAAAAAAAACTAAGGGGTTTTGAAGCAACTAGGGTATCTCAGTCGCAGCAGGAGGTCAAAATATCTCGAATCATATAAAAAGTGTCGCCTTAAACACAATGTTTGAATTAAAATCTGTTAATAAAAAATATCCACGAAAATACATCTACATCCACATCCACGTCATTCTCTAAAAGCCAATTAATGGTGTGTGGCGGAGGGTACTTTTTGTACCACCAATGAAGCCCTCCAACCCGGTTCCACTTTCGAACAGCACTTGGGAAGAATGATTGTCGGTTAACCTCTATACTGGCTCTAGTTTCTCTAATTTTATCCTCGTGGTCATTTTGCGAGACGTATCTGGGGGATGTAATATGTTGTCCGTCTCTTCCCGGAAAGTACTTTCTCGAAATTTCAATAGAAAACCTCCCAGTAATGCACATCGCCTCTCTTGTAACGTCTGCCAGTGGTGTTTGTTGAACATCTCCGTAACGTTCTCGCGTTGGCAAACGATCCCGTGACGAAACACACCGCTGTTCGTTGGATCTTCTCTATTTCTTCCACTAGCCCTACCTAGAAGAGAACCTAGACAGATGAACAATACTCAAGAATCGATCGAACAAGCGCCTTATAAGGCACTTCCTTCGAAGATGAGTAGGATCCCTCTGGATAGTTACTTTTAGATATTTTACGGTGGTTCTAGGCGCTACAGTCTGGAACCTTGCGACCGCTACGGTCGCAGTTCGAATCCTGCCTCGGGCATGGATGTGTGTGATGTCCTTAGGTTAGTTAGGTTTAAGTAGTTCTAAGTTCTTGGGGACTGATGACCTCGGCAGTTAAGTCCCATAGTGCTTAGAGCCATTTGTTTTACGGTAGATACTGCTTCCAGCGGTTTGTCATCAACAGTGTTGCTGTACAGTAGTGGATTTCGTTTCCTATGTATGAGGAATATGTTGCATTTTACATCAGTAATTTAAAAAATACTTTACCTTGACAAAATCTCATTTCAGATTTATACTCCATTAACTAAATGCTATCGTCTCATGTAACTACACAACAACAACATTGCGTTCAATATTTAATTTTTGGAGTAACTTTATTTTGTATGTTTTTACCCTACAATCATGATATTACCTATTTCAATAAAAATAATATAAAAATGACTTGCCTGCCAACAGAATTGGTAGATGTGAGAGACACCGATTTTTATTACAATGGATCAGTCACACAATTAGCCTTCAGCATAATTAGAAACTAAATAAAAGTTAAAATAGTGAAGCCCTCAGAAGACATTGACGGATCTCAGTGTAAGTTCAAACATGTAGACACCAGTCAGAGGGTATGTACGTTAGTACAGCTGCAGTTGTTTGTGACAGGTAGAATCGCCACCAGAGTGCAGTAGTATTGTCCGCGTTCAGTGTTGTTACCAGCGTTAATAAGACATATAAGCAGCGTGAACAGTGTCAGATGTCGAATGATCTCTATGAAACACACGGAGATGCCACGTACACGAGCGAGACAGTGTTTTCAGCACAAGACAAAATTTGAAGCGACCTCATTGAGGATGTCTATTTCGCCGGATGGTCGACTTTAGCAGTGTCCAGATTTGTGGGGCATTCGGATGTGACAATGGTCCGGTGGTTGACTGAAATGAAACGAAAGGGCAGGAATATTCGCGATAAGGTTCTAGTAAAACACTTCTAACAACCCACAAGCAAGGATCACCACCCTGCACACCAAAAGCACCATAAGGCTTTCGCATCTGCCCTTGATCATTATCATCATCGTTTTCCAACTCCAGTTTCCCGTGTGTGGTGTACAAGCGCTCGCCATCTCCTTCTGTCTTCATATATCTTCTGTTCCAGGACAACTTCCCGTTTCTGTCCTTTCTCTTCCGCATTTGATCTTACAGTCTCCATCCAGCGTTTTCTGCCCGTGGTCTTCTTCCTACGAGGTTCCGGCTGAAATACTTTTTGGCAGGTCTTTCGCTGTTCATTCTCATTATGTGCTCACACCACTAAAGCCTGTGTTTCTATACGATACTGGCAAAATGGGACCTCAATGCCAGTTACTTTTCTATTGACATCGTTCTTGTCGTGACCAGGAAGCATGGACTGCTGATGAATGGCTTCGTATTGTGTTCAGCGATGAATCGCATTCTGCAGTACCCCATCACAAGCGAGTGTGGTGGCAACCTGCTCCCATTCCAATGTTTTCGAGAGGAGTAATTTTTGGAATCATAGTGTGTGGAGCCATTATCTGTGAGTTCTGGTCACGGCTGTTAGTAATTCAGATAACTATGACAGCACAACAGTAGGTTAAGGAAATCCTGGGTCCTCACATGTTATCTCTCATGCGACAGAACTGTGGTGCTATTTTTCAACACGACAACGCTCACGTGTCTCTCTGAACTGACTGCGTGATGTTGAGGTATTCACGTGGTCAGCTAGATCCCACATTGTGCTCGACAGAACAGGTGAGGGGGATAGTTCAGACGTCAACTTCATTACAGAGCCAGTGTCGCCGATATCCAGGACTAGTTACAACAGTTTTAGGCCAGCTTGCCTCTGAAGAGGATACAGCGTCTTTATGACACCCTTCACAACCGAATCAGTGCATGCATTCATGCCAGAAGGGGACCAACGTCATGCAGATAAGTGGCCTCATACTGTCAAGTTCTTTGTAAATTTGACTTGATTTTGTGTTCACTGAAATAACGTCACATAGCCTGTCAACCCGTGAGGTATCATTTTGTTTCCTGTTCCCCTTCTTCGTGCTTCACCCTTTTCTTCTTTTTCTTTTTTTTTCAGCCAGTGTACATCAACGTGGTTGTTTGCGCATGTATACAGCGCAGTCAAATGGAAACGAGACAGATCGAAAAAATTAATAAACTGCTTATTATTTCACCATTAATCACCATAACTTTTAATATATTTATCCTATTGTGAGAGAAGACGGTGAATGCCTTCATGTTTGCGGTTGCCTACGGAAACGTGATTCTGCTCAGGAGCTCAACTCTTCGTCCGAAACAAATTGACGGCCACGAATGTGTGCCTCCAGGACAGAGGTCCGATTGCCATTTGATTCCACTGTAAATATTTGCTATGATTCTATTGCTAAGATAGTGTATTCCTAAAAATTTACGACTCAACTTTTACGACGTATTTGATTCAAAGAGTCTGAAATAATTGTGGCCATCGAATTCTATTTGTTCATTAAAGACGATTTCTGGAATTTTAATTTTGTCTGAAAGAAATTAAAGTTACTCTAGCAGCACTACCTATTCGCTTTTGATTTCTGTGTCAAGTACAGTGAGTGATTGCATGGTACATAAAATTCAGAAAACAAAAGCAGTTAGACGCAAGTCTCAAAAATTCTCAAGGAAATCTACCTCTAAATTTTCCGACCGTAGTGAATATGTTAAAGCGAAGCCGATGTTTTTCTGCACGCCCTGTCGCTGTGTGGTGACTTCTCGCCACCAGTTGTGAGGCGTTGGCTCAATTGCCGGCCGGGGTGGCCGAGCGGTTCTAGGCGCTACAGTCTGGAACCGTGCGACCGCTTCGGTCGTAGGTTTGAATCCCGCCTCGGGCATGGATGTGTGAGATGACCTTAGGTTAGTTAGGTTTAACTAGTTCTAAGTTCTAGGGCACTAATGACCTCAGAAGTTAAGTCCCACAGTGCTCAGAACCATTTGAACCATTTGTCCCGGCATATCTGGCGGCTAAGCACCTTAACAGGTAAACAGTACATAGAAATGTACCGTTCCCGAAAAAAAGTAAACAGTACATACAAGTGTACCGTTCCCAAAGTATAATTTTTAAGCATTGATTTGCAGTTTACGTGGCATCACTTCTATATGTTGATTAGATGTGGGTTTTCAGCTGAAAAAGTGTGAGAAGATAGTGTTTTATGCAAAAAATATGTTAAAACAGTTGTGAAAACTTTTTATAGAATACATATTATACTTATGAGCCAAGATATTATCCCTGCTGCCCGCCATGAGATGGAATGCCACCTGGTAACACAAAGAGGTGGGACACCACTCTCTCATTTTAACAACATTGTCAGTCACATTAACATTCATATTTTAGGTCATTATCTCGGTATTCCCCAGTACTACATATGCTATGCATAGTTAATGACTATTTCTACATGAAGAAATTGTGGGCAGAATGTTTTTACAACTGCATATGTAACCTGTAAAGAGTTTGAACCCAGAAGAACAGGGAACAAGATGAATTGAGGGCCATAAATTCTGATTCTGGGAAACAGTGATCAGTGGTCCTTACCTGCAGAGGGACTTCTGGCTGAAGCAACCTCCTCCTTCCTCTTAGGGTCAGACAGAAGTGCACTGGTTCACAAAATAGTTTACCTAGGCTGGGCGCCAGTCTATTACGAAAGATGGCTGGATGACTGAAAGTGAACGGAGGAAACCATTTAAGAGAGGCTGCTGTAGCCTGAGCTTTAGTGCAAATGGTGGGAAGGTCATAAAACTCTGTGCACTCTCACGTTATGAGCTAGGACGATAAGTACAGAGCAGTTGGCATATATGTCTAGTGGACGTGCGACTATAATCCTCCCCTTGACGCCAGGAAGTCACCAGGCTGCAAAGACATATTTCACGGGCAAGACTGTCTGGAAACCTTAACAGCCTTCTTCCAGATACTGGAAATAGTCGGCCTGGAAAGATTAGATCACTCCATAAATGAGGGACTGGGGTCCCGTCTAGGCAGATGATTTTTGTCCAAACATGGCCATGCTTACCGTGAGAATGACGTCTCTCTAGTCTAAACTCCTCTTTGTTCAGAAAAGATGATTTGGAGTCGCTGATTGTCTCCTCTCAGGATATGCAAAGTAGAAGCTTGCTCCCCGGGCGTGGATTGGCTATCAGGCCAACTGAAGAGTCGAGATTCAATGAGTGGAGGACAGCTCAACTCATTTGTACAATGGGGCGGTATCTTTTCTGTTGATTCGGCACCCGTACCGAGGCTTGATGGAGGGTAGCTGTGATTCTTCTAATATCTTCCACTTCTGGTCCTCCCCTGATGGGGAACTTCAGGTCTTTACCTAGTGAACGGGACTTTTTGTCTGTGTCTTGTGATGTACTAAGAGCCTGTGGCAGTTTCCAACAGTACCGACAGTGGAACTGCATATCATCTCGGACATATCTCGGGATATATTGTGCATCTCGAGGGTGAACTTATTCGTCGTGAGTCGGCCATCTGGCGTTTGACAGTTGCCTGCCCTCCCACCACTGAACGAGTGCACCTCACACTGAAGTCTGCTGGGATTTCAGTGCTCTGACAGGGATGTTTCCCACGTTCTGATTATCAAAACGCTAGACCGCTTAGTCCGCATATTTTAGTGCAGCTACCGCAGCAACCGCTCCTCGCCCACAGCGCAGCGTTTTCTGCTGCCGCCTGCATCAAGGTAACATGATAAAGTACTGCTGCAACAGCTTAGGGTTCTTAAATGATATTCACAACTCCCTGGTCTCAGGTGAGGCATAGTTTGTGGTATAGTTGACTGTACTTGATTCCATTTGATTAGAGTTGGCCCTCACAGTGAATTTGTGTAAACGAAGTCAGATTGGGCTGTAAAAGGAATTAATTCAGGGTATAATTTATGCTTTGATTATCAAACACCACTCCTTATCTGATTTGTGTTTGTCATTTTTGTTTAAAATTTGTCAGCTAGTCGTAGTTACTAAAGGTTTAATAAAACTTGTCGTTATTTCGTAAACTTAAGAACGCCACCACTGTTCTCATTCATACTCCCTCTACTATTCACTGTTTTTATTTTATTGTGTTGGTGCATGAGTCACTTCACTCAGTCATAGATTTATGTCTAAAGAGGGCAGCAGCTTACAGCATTAAAGGCAAGTGAAGCAGTACAGAAAGCATTTGAGTGGAGCAGAGGTGAATGGAGAATCTTTCTAGCACTGTCCCAACTGCGAATGGGAAAATCCACCCACATAAAAGTCTGTGACAACGGGCAGATTATGGTCCGGCGGGTGATAACAAGTATTCAGAAACAGCGAAGCTGGTTGGCTGTTCGCGTGGTACTGCCCCGAGTGTCTATGAGAAGAAGTTGGAGGAGTTTAAACGGCGAGTAAGCGACCAGGTGCTGTGCGTCCACGCGTCATTGCAGAACGTGGAGGTACGAGGATTGCCCACTATGTGAAGTAGGACAGCCGGCGATCAGTGCAGATCTGGCGTCATGGTAGAGTGCAGGTGCGTGATAGACACGTTCGGCACACTTGTATGACTCTGTCGTGTCCCGAAGATATAGCTACATGTTCCATTGTCTTTTTATTATGAGTCCGCTACGATGATACGAATACAAACGTGATGTTTACCGCATAGCGTGATTTCATAACATGTACTCTGTGGATCTGGAGAGGGCAGCTTAGTTCTGTCGAAACCAGTAATGCAATATACATACACACGCCCAAGGCAGTAAAAAGGTTCATATTATATTCTTCTCATTGAATTAACTGATCGCTCTCCTGCTGACAGTGTGAGGTAACTTTAATTTACTTTCCATATTTATCCTCGGTTTCCTTTACTGTTTGCTCAGTGTACAGATTAACATTGGGGACACGCTACGGCCCTGTATCACGCGCTTCTCAATTACTGCTTCCCTTATATGCCCCAGCTTTCTCGAGGTCCCTTTCTACAATTTTTTTTCATTCTTCAGTAATTTGCAACATAGCCTATTAAACTGATTGCTTAGTAACAGTTCGACGACGTTTGCAGCAGCATGGACTATCAACTCAGAGACCATGGCTGCGGTTACCCTTGACGCTGCATTACAGACAGGAGCGCCTGCGATGGTGTACTCAACGATGAACCTGGGTGCACGAATGGCAAAACGTAATTTTTTCGGATGAATCCAAGTACTGTTTACAGCATCATGATGGTCGCATCCGGGTTTGGCGACATCGCGGTGAACGCACATTGGAAGCGTGTATTCGTCATCGCTATACTGGCGTACCACCCGGCGTGATGGTATGGGGTGCCATTGATTACACGTCTCGGTCATCTCTTGTTCGCATTGACGGCACTTTGAACAGTGGACGTTACATTTCAGATGTGTTACGACCCGTGGCTCTATCCTTCATTCGATGCCTGCGAAACCCTATATATCAGCAGGATAATGCACGACCGCGTGTTGCGGGTCCTGTACGAGCCTTTCTGGATTCAGAAAATGTTCGACTGCTGCCCTGGACAGCACATTCTCCACATCTCTCACCAATTGAAAACGTCTGGTCAATGGAGGCCGAGCAACTGGCTCGTCACAATACGCCAGTCGCTACTCTTGATGAACTGTGGTCTCGTTTTGAAGCTGCATGGGCAGCTGTACCTGTACACACCATTCAAGCTCTGTTTGACTCAATGCCCAGGCGTATCAAGGCCTTTATTAGGGCCAGAGGTGGTTGTTCTTGGTACTGATTTCTCAGGATCTATGCACCCAAATTGCGTGAAAATGTAATCACATGTCAGTTCTAGAATAATATATTTGTCCAATGAATACCCGTTTATCATCTGCAATTCTTCTTGAAGTAGCAATTTTAATGGCCAGTAGTTTATATGGGAGAAGGAGCTTGTCTAATGGTTCAAATCTTCTGCTATCGTAATTAAAACTACTTGGGACAAAGGAAACAAAACCACACATTTTTACAGCAGCTCATTTTCTTTCTCAGAGCAAGTTATAACAAAATCTATACATTGTTGTTTAAAAAATATATAGTCTATCTGTCTGAATGTTCAATGGAGTGTCGCTTAAAATTTGAAATTAATCTGTCAAGAACTTTTCGAGATTTTTATTAACAACGTTGCATCCGTTCTAACGTTTATTAGAGTAACGTAATAAAATTTAAAGTAAATCGATCAAGTATTTTTTGAGATTTCGGTAACGGTGTTTATCATTTGTACAGTATATATCTATCTACATATTATACAAATTAAAATATATCGTCTGTGTCCGTCCAAATATTCGTCAGTGCTCGCAGCTCGTGGTCGTGCGGTAGCGTTCTCGCTTTCCGCGCTCAAGTTCCCGGGTTCGATTCCCGGCGGGGTTAGGGATTTTCTCTGCCTCGTGATGGCTGGGTGTTGTGTGTTGTCCTTAAGTTAGTTAGTTTTAAGTAGTTCTAAGTTCTAGGGGACTGATGACCACAGATGTTAAGTCCCATAGTGCTCAGAGCCACTATTCATCAGCAAAAATCTGTCAAGAACTTTTTGAAATTTTTGGTAACAACTTCCCGCTTTATATACTACATATTTATTTATACGTCATAAATGTTAAAATGTGCGTATAAAAACACGAGTGTATTCAGATGCAAAATTGTGTCAAAATTTCAAGTCAATTGACCGACAACACCTCGAGTTTGTCGAACACAAACACACGCAGGCTGAATATCCAAAACACAACATCAAGTAAGTAAATGTTCATTTCCCTGTGCTCCCCGAAAGAAATTTCGGATGATGAAGAGAACAGCTGTAGACGCGGAACAAGAACATATGTAAAGCTACATCTGCAAGTTTTTAAAGTAGAAATTTAAACTATTATTACGTTATATAAAATCAGAAACTGCCAGAACTGTTCGTAATCTCAGTGTTTAATTTTCAATATGTATAACTAAATATTACAGACAGGAATATGTTTATATGTCATACCAAACACATACAACACATAAAATTGTTTTTGTTCCCTTGAAATTAGACAGATCCAAAGTAATAATCACGAACTTAATATTACGAGCAAGTGAGGATGGTGGTGAGCCGTGGTGGCTGGCGCTAGGTGTTCGACTAGCATCGCTGAAATCGATATTCGGCTGTCCTGCTATCTTTGACTGCTCCGCCGGCGCTTTTTCCGGGTGAACGTGTGACGAGTGAGTCTCCGGTCGGCGCTCAACGCGCTAACTTGTGTTGAAAACAAGCCCGCGTCCCGAACCGTGGTGCATGGTCTTCGCCGTGCTCGCCGCCCTTGTCTTTTGGCGCGCGCCGGATGTACGGTGCCGATCATTGGACGCCTTGACGTGCAAAATTTTTGTGGGTTCGTCGTCTCACGCTGAACAGTTTCCTAGCTCGTAATTTTGAAGCTCCAAGTTAGGTATGACTTTTATTCTGTGTTTAGCTAAGAACACTGTTAAAACGTATTGTGGCATGGGTAGCTGCCGGAGATGATTCTGAACTTGGTTCCACAGTGGCTTTTTTAAGGTGGGTGTGTTCCTTATTCCGTTTTTGATCATCCGTGGAGTATGTGTTTTAAGCAGTTTTCATGCAACTTTTTATTTGTTTTAGGACATATTCTCCGCTTTGGGACTGACTGCGGTTGTGTACGTGCCCGGCAGCCGTAGAGTTAATGGCTTAATCATTTGTCACGGCAGCATTTGATACGTTTATTTAATGTTGAAAGTGCCTTAAGGGAACTGGAATTTACTGGGAGACGGGTAATGTTAGAGTATTACTGCTTAAGAAATTGGGGGCGTGCTTATTATATATTCCTGTGTGTCTGCCATAGGGTGGTGGGGTTTCGTGTTCTGCAGGATAGGTCAGCAGCCCACTACACACAGCAGGCGGCTACACGGGTAGCAGGGGTCATGTGGCCTGGACTGGGCGTAGGTTAGATGGCCTCGGGCAAGTACAGAAAGGGCAACAGCCTCAAAGGGTGCGGGGTAAAGTCAGGACATGCGGGGTCCAAGCAGCAATCGGTATTGCAATTGTAAACTGTCGAAGCTGCCTTGGTGAAGTACCGGAACTTCAAACGCTGATAGAAAGCACCGAAGCTGAAATCGTTATAGGTACGGAAAGCTGGCTGAAGCCAGAGATAAATTCTGTCGAAATTTTTAAAAAGGTACAGACAGTGTTTAGAAAGGATAGATTGCATACAACCGGTTGTGGCGTGTTTGTCGCTGTTAGTAGTAGTTTATCCTGTAGTGAAGTAGAAGTGGATAGTTCCTGTGAATTATTATGGGTGGAGGTTACGCTCAACAACCGAGCTAGGTTAATAATTGGCTCTTTCTACCGACCTCCCGACTCAGCGGCATTAGTGTCACAACAACTAAGAGAAAATCTGGAATACATTTCACATAAATTTTCTCGGCATGTTATAGTCTTAGGTGGAGATTTCAATTTACCAGATATAGACTGGGACACTCAGATGTTTAGGACGGATGGTAGAGCAGAGCATCGAGTCACATTATACTGAGTGCACTATCCGAAAATTATCTCGAGCAGTTAAACAGAGAACAGAGCCGTGGAGATAACATCTTGGACCTACTGATAACAGACAGACCCGAACTTTTCGACTATGCAAGCGCAGAACAGGGAATCAGTGATCATAAGGCGTTGCAGCATCCCTGAATATGGAAGTAAATAGGAATATAGAAAAAGGGAAGAAGGTTTATCTGTTTAGCAAGAGTAATAGTAGGCGGATTTCAGACTACCTAACAGGTCAAAACGAAAATTTCTGTTCTGACACTGACAATGTTGAGTGTTTATGTAAAAAGTTGAAGGCAATCGTAAAATCAGTTTTAGACAGGTACGTGCCGTGTAAAACTGTGAGGGACGGGAAAGACCCACCGTGGTTCAACAACAAAGTTAGGAAACTACTGCGAAAGCAAAGAGAGCTTCACTGCCAGTTTAAATGCAGCCAAAACCTCTCAGACAAACAGAATCTACACGGTGTTAAAATTAGCGTAAGGAGGGCTATACGAGAAGCGTTTAGTGACTTCTAAAGTAAAATTCTATGTACCGACTTGACAGAAAATCCTAGGAAGTTCTGGTCTTATGTTAAATCAGTAAGTGGCTCGAAACAGCAAAACTCTGGGATGATGATGGCATTGAAACAGAGGATGACACGCGTAAAGCTGAAATACTAAACACCTTTTTCCAAAGCTGTTTCAGAGAGGAAGACCGCACTGCAGTTCCTTCTCTAAATCCTCGCACAAATGAAAAAATGGCTGATATCGATATAAGTGTCCAAGGAATAGAAAAGCAACTGAAATCACTCAACAGAGGAAAGTTCACTGGACCTGATGGGATACCAATTCGATTCTACACAGAGTACTCGAAAGAACTTTCCTCCCTTCTAACAGCCGTGTACCGCAAGACTCTAAAGGAACGTAAGGTTCCAAATGTTTGGAAAAGAGTACAGGTAGTCCCAGTCTTCAAGAAGGGTCGTCGAGCAGATGCACAAAACTATAGATCTGTATCTCTGACATCGATCTGTTGTAGAATTTTAGAACATGGTTTTTGCTGGCATATCATGTCATTTCTGGAAACCCAGAATCTACTCTGTAGGAATCAACAGGGGTTCCGGAAACAGCGATCGTGTGAGACCCAACTCCCTATATTTGTTCATGAGACCCAGAAAATATTACATACAGGCTCCCAGGTAGATGCCATTTTCCTTGACTTCCTGAAGGCGTTCGATACAGTTCCGCACTCTCGCCTGATAAACAAAGTAAGACCCTATGGAATATCAGACCAGCTGTGTGGCCGGGTTGAAGAGTTTTTAGCAAACAGAACACAGCATGTTGTTATCAATGGAGAGACGTGTACAGACGTTAAAGTAACCTCTGGCGTGCCACAGGGGAGTGTTATGGGACCATTGCGTTTCACAATATATATAAATGACCTAGTAGATAGTGTCGGAAGTTCCATGCGGCTTTTCGCGGATGATGCTTTAGTATACAGAGAAGTTGCAGCATTAGAAAATTGCAGCGAAATGCAGGAAGATCTGCAGCGGATAGGCACTTGGTGCACGGAGTGGCAAATGACCCTTAACATAGACAAATGTAATGTATTGCGAATACATGGAAAGAAGGATCCTTTATTGTATGATTATATGATAGCGGAACAAACACTGGTAGCAGTTCCTTCTGTAAAATATCTGTGAGTGCGCGTGAGGAACGATTTGAAGTGGAATGATCATATAAAATTAATTGTTGGTAATGCGGGTGCCAAGCTGAGATTCATTGGGAGAGTCCTTATAAAATGTAGTCCATCAACAAGGGAGGTGACTTACAAAACACTCGTTCGACCTATACTTGCTCATCACTGTGGGATCCGTACCAGGTCGGGTTGACGGAGGAGATAGAGAAGATCCAAAGAAGAGCGGCGCGTTTCGTCACAGGGTTGTTTGGTAAGCGTGATAGCGTTACGGAGATGTTTAGCAAACTCAAGTGGCAGACTCTGCTAAAGAGGCGCTCTGCATCGCGGTGCAGCTTGCTGTTCAGGTTTCGAGAGGTTGCGTTTCTGGATGAGGTATCGAATATATTGCTTCCCCCTACTTATACCTCTCGAGGAGATCACGAACGTAAAATTAGAGAGATTCGAGCGCCCACGGAGGCTTTCCGGCAGTCGTTCTTCCCGCGAACCATACGCGACTGGAACAGGAAAGGGAGGTAATGACAGTGGCACGTAAAATGCCCTCCGCCACACACCGATGGTTGGCTTGCGGAGTATAAATGTAGATGTAGATGTAGAACTTACCGTCGATGATTTGACCTTGTTTTCATTGCAATCTGTTTGTGCTCCAGGTCATTTGTTGACTGCTCGTTACCTGGTGTCGGCGCGGTTATAATTCTTGTTATGGCCGCTTATTGTGGGGCCATGCGGATTATATATAAATATATTCCGCCTGCTAGTGAGCCTGTGCACAAACCGTGGGGAGTGAACGCTCCTACTGCCTGCCGGACGTAGCGTTATTCCTTCCAAATACTGCTGTGGGCCTTAACGCTGTTCTCTAAAGTTAAGTGCAATTTGGGAATCATTCTGTCATTATGTCTATTAATTGAGACCACCTTGTTAATATTGGCGTTTCTGTAATTCATTTTATTGGTTGAGTTATTATTAGCGATTCTTATCTAACACTTACGTTAATCATTTGTGTATCTTTAATGAACGTGCAACTTGTTATTATTCCTGTGTGCAAGTTTTTCGACCTTGGTTGGCCCACTTTGCTTTCTTAGTATAAGCATGTTTCACTGAGCACCTTTATGTGGGTAGTTCAGTTTTATTAAGCTTTAAGATATCTTTGTTCTTTATGAAGTTGTGGTATTATGTCACTGTGTAACATTGTTTGGAAGTGTGTAGTGTTATTAGTCTCTTGAGACATGGTTACACAAGAACGATTGTTAGAGGCTGATTATTCAGCTTGCCTACGATCAATGATTTTGGTTGCGCACGCAAAGTAATATGATTCTCATTCGAGTTTATGTAATTCAATCAAAGTGAAGATTTGTATATTGCATCAGGAAGAGGGCAAATGCCCGAATTGAAGTTTATAATAAAGCCTGTTTTGAGTCAAATTAAAATTCTAAAACAATCACAGATTTGTCCATCACCAGTGATCCCGGGCTTCCTGTTTTCTTTAAATAACTCTGGTGAGACTGTAATTTTGATTTTCTTAATAACTGGATAGTACGTGTGGTGTCACAAGGCTTAGGCCTGTCCCACCCCTCATTAAATCTACCAAGACTTATACGAATAATTGTAAGAACAGTTATTATTATTATGTTATTTAAGTTTGTTTTTGGGTTTTCAGAAATACTGTGGGAAGAAAGTTTATTTGTATTGCAGATAACGTAGAAGACGTTGACCAACGATCACCACGAAAGTTCGACGTAGCGGCAAGTGGGCAAGGAGTAAAACGAATGTCTGGGCCGCGAGTGCGTCGAGCTTCCCAGGTCGTTGTTGGACAACGTCAAAGGAAGAGACATTCTGCTTTCTCTTTGTAAATAGATCGTCTTGAAAGGTTCCTGTAAAGCGTATAGGCGGGTGACACATTAGGTGGGACCCGATGCCTGTAATACTTCCACAGTTATTAAAAAGTTGTTAAACGGCAAAACCAATAGTTCATCATTTATATAGATACAATGTAGTAAAGATATAGGAAAGGAAGAGTTGCGGCGTCAGAACGAAAAGTGATACATCGCTCAGCAACGAAGAAGGACGTAAACAGTGGGCGTTACGTGGTGAAAACAAATCAACTGATAAAATAGTAAGTCTGTAATTAAGCATAGAGCCACGCAGCACTGCACACGACGGTTCAGATGGGCCAACAGAATTAACGATAACCAACACTTTTCGTCACACGTTTACTTAGGAAGCCTTGGAGAGTGCTGAGATGCTGTTCCAGCTTCAGTAGCAAACGCTACAAGACACTCGTTGAGAAACATAGAGAAGTTTACTGTTTAAATTTGGCAAGCTGAAGATGAAAGAAGAGCCAAGCAACACATTACTTCCTCCCATATACGTCAGGCAAAAAGTACATAAGAAAAGTTCTAACGGCTAGCCGGCCGGAGTGGCCGTGCGGTTCTAGGCGCTACAGTCTGGAATCGAGTGACTGCTACGGTCACAGGTTCGAATCCTGCCTCGGGCATGAATGTGTGTGATGTCCTTAGGTTAGTTAGGTTTAAGTAGTTCTAAGTTCTAGGGGAATGATGACCTCAGAAGTTAGGTCGCATAGTGCTCAGAGCCATTTGAACCAATTTTTTACTGTACTTATGACAAAAATTCCTCCCAGACACCTTTTGCGAAAGTAACAGAAAGGAGCTGAAATAATGGTACATATATGACCCTTCGCCACACATTGTTACATCGCGTATCTGTTACAAAGGCTGATCAAAAAGTAGATGGTATGGCTGATCGTCCATGCCATACGATCACAAAGCAACAGAACCGTTCATATATGGCACTCATAATCGCTCCATCGCAGGATGGCAACACAAACACAGGAACAAAATTGTGCTTGTAGTGGCTGAATGGCCGCGTCGTACTGAATTACGATGAGCCGTCGCGCCTCTGATTACTTCGAATAAAGCGTTCGCGGTCGATACGTGCTAGAGTCATTTCATTTGTGTGCAATTACCGGAAATTAACTAATCACCGAGTAAATAATCAATTAAATTAATTTGGGTCTCTCGTTTGCCTTGCTTCATTAAGGTAGTCGCCGGCGGCGCCGACCTGTGTACGTTTGCACAATTACTGCTAGCGGTGTCTCTGTGAGACAACGTGAAGTGTTCGCAGCCGTAGTCGACGATGAGGATTCATTGCTCAAGTCTCAGGTGCAGGATACATGACTCAAACATGCCGTTTCTCTAATATTTCCCTGTCACTTTGTTAGCTGCCCTCCTATCTCGACCAATTACGAGTGTAAATGGAGAGTGATGAACACACTATATACAATGAAATTTACCACCGGAAAGTGAATGTAGCACAGTGATAACGTCGTCTGATCTTTTTACCAATGATAGGAGAGGGCTAGCTTAGGCATAGCGCAACAGAAAAGCAGAAAGTGACCCATAATTAACACAGTTGAATACTGAAAACGTCCATGTACAGTAAAACATCTAAGTGATGTAGATCGCACTTTATAGATCCTATTAGTGCAGCAATAAATGTTTTTGTAGTCTTTTACCTAATTTCCTCGGGCATGGATGTGTGTGATGTCCTTAGGCTAGTTAGGTTTAAGTAGTTCTAAGTTCTAGGGGAATGATGACCTCAGAAGTTAAGTCCCATAGTGCTCAGAGCCATTTGAACCATTTTTTTATCTAATAGCCTATAAACTTTATTATTATTATTATTATTATTCTTGTGTCATCTCATACTGTAACCGCCCAACAGAAAAAATATGTATATCATTCACATTCAATGTAACCTCCCAACAGTTTACTCACGTAACCTGCCGATAAAATCTGACTAACCTCCCAATAAAAAATGTGACTCATATATAACCTTTCAATAGTTAACTGACTGTGAATCTAAACTGGTAAATTTGGACCTCAGCAGTGCTGCGTGATGGCCCTGAAAGATCATTCTGAATAAATTTAAAATTCTTACCTCAATGAAGTCGCCCGATAACGCGTATATATCTGCTACTATAAAAAACTTTTCTGGCACAGCCTAGTGCAATGCTGACCGCTAGATTTGTCACGTATAAAAAGAAACAACTGATTTTTTCTTACGTTAATCGAGATGAGCATGGATTGTAGAAATTGGTAAATTCTTTAAATTCAGATGAATGATTGTGAAAGAGTTAATTTTATAAAAAAGATTATTATTAAAAGATTTTTTAAACATTTACATTGAACTTGATATAACAGTAATACAAATTTTGTTGTAAAAAACTACATATGCGCTGCTGCTTTTACCTTATGTTACATCGCTCAGAAACCGCCATCACTCCCCACGACCGACCCAGCCAATTCCATGCACACGACTGCTAGCTACTACCTACTCCTACTGCTACTGACACTGTTTTTACTGCAGCCAAAACTGCTCTCTGATCCTAGATTATCTAACAGCTCACATATCGCAGGCAGCGCTTGAGCAATCCATCGAAATTACATCTGCTCGAGTGCGCTAGCAATAAATTCCTTACTCATTGACCTTTTACAATATTCACTGTAGGCTTGTACTGTGGGAAGCGAGTACAGGATGCTGTTATGCTGTTTGGTGGGCTGTATCTTCTTTCTGTAACACAACTGCACGCATATGTTAATAGGGTTCTTTATTCATCAGAATAAGAAAGTTACTTCACTTTATCTAGTTGTTGTACAAGTTCATCCGTAATAGTTCACATTAACCTCATTGCTGGTGAAACGCAAGTCCCGCTATGTACACTACTCTGGTGGGTAGGTACTCACTGACTCTGAGCTAGAGGCTGAGCTAGCTGCGTCTGCCACTCCCACTAGGTTGTGACTGCTGACTCATGTCTCATGTCTGACAACAATAGGTATAGAAAATGGCGTACACTGCTTTGGCGGTCTCTACTGCTATGTCTAAATTAGAAACATATATTAATACTTTCACCTGCTGACGGGTGTTGATGTATATCATCGGGGACAGGTGAAAATGTGTGCCCTGACCGGGACTCGAACGCGGGATCTCCTGCTGACATGGGAGACGCTCTATCCATCTGAGCCACCCAGGGAAGCGTTCTGGGACCTCTACTGTTCCTGATCTATATAAATGACCTGGGTGACAATCTGAGCAGTTCTCTTAGACTGTTCGCAGATGATGCTGTAATTTACCGTCTAGTAAGGTCATCCGAATACCAGTATCAGTTGCAAAGCGATTTAGTAAAGATTGCTGTATGGTGTGTCAGGTGGCAGTTGACGCTAAATAACGAAAAGTGTGAGATGATCCACATGAGTTCCAAAATAAATCCGTTGGAATTCGATTACTCGATGAATAGTACAATTCTCAAGGCTGTCAATTCAACTAAGTAATTGGGTGTTAAAATTACGAACAACTTTAGTTGGAAGGACCACATAGGTAATATTGTCGGGAAGGCGAGCCAAAGGTTGCGTTTCATTGGTCGGACACGTAGAAGATGCAACAAGTCCACTAAAGAGACAGCTTACACTACACTCGTTCGTCCTCTGTTAGAATATTGCTGCGCGGTGTGGGATCCTTACCAGGTGGGATTGACTGAGGACATCGAAAGGTTGCAAAAAAAGGGCAGCTCGTTTTGTATTATCACGTTATAGGGGAGAGAGTGTGGCAGATATGATACGTGAGTTGGGATGGAAGTCATTACAGCATAGACGTTTTTCGTCGCGGCGAGACCTTTTTACGAAATTTCAGACACCAACTTTCTCTTCCGATGCGAAAATATTTTGTTGAGCCCAACCTACTTAGGTAGGAATGATCATCAAAATAAAATAGGAGAAATCAGAGCTCGAACAGAAAGGTTTAGGTGTTCGTTTTTCCCGCTCGCTGTTCGGGAGAGGAATAGTAGAGAGATAGTATGAATGTGGTTCGATGAACCCTCTGCCAAGCACTTAAATGTGAATTGCAGAGTAGTCATGTAGATGGGGTAGATGAAGGCGCAGAGGGTAGTACGACTGCAGGGACTATCTCGCGAACGTCTCCAGCGAGACCCACATTCTCACCTTACATGTTCACACACTACGTTCGTAGTATCCCTACCCAACGCACTCACTACTCGCGGAAGACATTCTGAGCAAGTACCGTAAGAGTTCGGGTAATATGTGTGCATCCGCACAGCAGAAGGAGGTCATGGCCGGTATTACCAGAACTATATACTAACATGGATATGGTGTCTGTTCTTTCGAACGTGTCCGAAAGCACAGACACCGTATGCATATAACTACTGGTATGTTATTCTAATATCAGTTAGAAGAGCCCGCATCTCGTGGTCGTGCGGTAGCGTTCTCGCTTCCCACGCCCGGGTTCCCGGGTTCGATTCCCGGCGGGGTCAGGGATTTTCTCTGCCTTGTGTGATGTCCTTAGGTTAGTTAGGTTTAAGTAGTTCTGAGTTCTAGGGGACTGATGACCATAGATGTTAAGTGCCATAGTGCTCAGAGCCATTTGAACCAATCAGTTACTAGACCGAAGTACCGCCAAAAGACATGATGTGTTTCTAGGTGCACTGTGCTCTACGTACAACACCCTCCCCTACTGTTATACGTGTATTTTTGGACAACATGGTTGTGAAGATGAAGCAGCGATTAATATGATTAATCAATTATTCAAAAACAGTCTTAATCGCATTTATTATTATTATACCACCAACCGGTCTCACCCCGACGTAGGGGTCATCTTCTGGGCGTTTACACTGTGAAATTACAGATATCCGTCAGAAAGACTTCATTATACAACAGCTAAAATTACGTAAATTTAAATTAGGTTACCCATTGGTCGACTGCTGGTGGTGTCACTCCTGTCTACATAACGGCAGGAAACTATGCGAGACTAACCCTTTGTATGTGCTCAAATAGCGTGCTGAGATTACGTGAATAGACGATCAACTGCATTTAATACAGTTCATTATATGTAATTGATAGTCATCTTGGTTTAACATAAATTTAAGTGACAGTAACAGAAAACGGAACCATTCCGTTTAAAAAGAGTTAAAATTTAACACTATAATTATTAAAAAATAATAAGAAATGTTCCGTAGTCAACTCGTAAAATTCGTAAATATATTACTTGATATTGTGGCACATAATGTAATACGAGATGCATTCAAGTTCTAAGGCCTCCGAATTTTTTTTTTCCGGACTGGAAAGAGATAGAAACATGCGCATTGTTTTAAAATGAGGCCGCGTTCATTGTCAATACGTCCCAGAGATGGCAGCACCATATGGCAGATGGAATTTTACCGCCAGCGGCGAGGATGAGAACTGTTTTAAACATTTAAGTTGGCGACCTTTTCCTTGCTTGAACAGCGTGCAATCATTCGTTTTCTGAATTTGCGTGGTGTGAAACCAATTCAAATTCATCGACAGTTGAAGGAGACATGTGATGGAGTTATGGATGTGTCGAAAGTGCGTTCGTGGGTGCGACAGTTTAATGAAGGCAGAACATCGTGTGACAACAAATCGAAACAACCCTTTGGCTCGCACAAGCTGGTCTGACGAAAAGATCGAGAAAGTGGAGAGAATTGTTTTGGGGGATCGCCGAATCACTGTTGAACAGATTGCCTCCAGAGTTGGCATTTCTGTGGGTTCTGCATGACGACCTGAAAATGATAAAGTGTCATCCAAGTGGGTGCCACGAATGCTGACGGTCGACCACATGGCTGCCCGTGTGGCATGTTGCCAAGCAATGTTGACACGCAATGACAGCATGAATGGGACTTTCTTTTCGTCGGTTGTGACAATGGATAAGACGTGGATGCCCTTTTTCAATCCAGAAACAAAGCGCCAGTCAGCTCAATGGAAGCACACAGATTCACCACCACCAAAAAAATTTCGGGTAACCGTCAGTGCTGAAATAATGATAGTGTCCATGTTCTGGGACAGCGAGGGCGTAATCCTTACCCATTGCGTTCCAAAGGGCACTACGGTAATAAGTGCATCCTACGAAAACGTTTTGAAGAACAAATTCCTTCCTGGACTGCAACAAAAACGTCCGGGAAAGGCTGCGCGTGTGCTGTTTCACCAAGACAACGCACCCGCACATCGAGCTAACGTTACGCAACAGTTTCTTCGTGATAACAACTTTGAAATGATTCCTCATGCTCCCTACTCACCTGACCTGGCTCCTAGTAACTTTTGGCTTTTTCCAACAATGATAGACACTCTCCGTTTCCGCACATTCAGCAGCCGTTCTGCAGTTGCCTCAGCGATTTTCCAGTGATCAAAACAGACTCCTAAAGAAGCCTTCGCCACTGCCATGGAATCATGGCGTCAGAGTTGTGAAAAATGTGTACGTCTGCAGGGCGATTACGTCGAGAAGTAACGCCAGTTTCATCGATTTCGGGTGAGTAGTTAATTAGAAAAAAATCGGAAGCCTTAGAACTTGAATGCACCTCGCATATTTACGGATTTTACGAGTTGACTACGGAACATTTGTTATTATTTTATAATTAACAATGGAACATTTGTTATTATTTTATAATTAACACTATAATTTTAACTCTTTTTAAATGGAAGGTTCCTCTTTCTGTTACTGTCACTTAAATTTATGTTAAACCAAGATGACTAGTAATTACATATAATGAACTGTATTAAATGCCGTTGATCGCCGCTGGGGGTGTTGCCGTCTATTCACGTGATCTCAGCACGCTGTTTAAGCCCATACAAAGGATTAATCTCGCATAGTTTCCTGCCGTTATGTAGACAGGAGTGACACCACCAGCAGTCGACAAATGGGTAATATATTTTAAATTTACGTAATTTTAGCTGTTGTATGATGAAGTCTTTCTGACGGATATCTCTATGAATTATGTTGCAATCTTACTTTCCGAACGCTCCCCCTGCAAAATGAAATTATTTTGCCGCTGAACAGACGTCACATTTTGCCACTGTAAGCGTGTTAATGGCAGCGGCAGGTGACAAGGAAGGCGCGCGTTGTTAAAAGCGCCTCAAGCCGGCAGGGCGGAGCTGGGCCCGAGACGCACCTGCGGGCGCAGCGGCGTGCCGACGGCCAGCTCTCCTCGTTACGATGCATTCAGCGCCGCCAGCGCCGCCGCCGCCGCTTGTTACGCCAGTATTCATATTCAAATGGCGACGCCGACAGCGCCCGCGCCGCGACGCGACATCGCGACGTCCCGGCCGATTGCCGGGAATCGACCCGTAAACGTCTCTAATTGTTGCTTCCCGGGCGCCGGTGTGCAGCAAGGAATCGTTCAACTGCGACGTACGGGGAAGCTTACACCACAACAAAGGGGGTCGCCCACTTTTAACCGCATCTGGTTGCGATGTAAGTCTAGTCCGCGCAGCAGAAAGAAATGGCACTACTTTAATCTGATCAAAAGCAGCCGATCACCTATTAGTGGACATTAACATGGTGTGTGTCCATCCTTCAGCAAGGGAATGCCGCAGTGATAACACCGATTTCCGTCAGATTACCTACGTTAAGCGCTGTCGGGCTTGGCTTGCACGTGGATGGGTGACCGTCTAGTCTGCCGAGTGCTGTTGGCAGCTGGGTGCACTCAGTCCTTGTGCGGCAAATTGAGGAGCTACTTCATTGAGAAGTAGCGGCTCCGGTATCGAAACCTGTCAACGGATGGGAGATCGGTGTGCTTACCTCACGCGCCTCCACATCTGCATCCATTGTCGCCTATAGACTGAGCGTGACACGGCGGTCGTTTTTTTCCTTTCTTTTTTTTTGTCCACCGTTAGATTTCATAAAAATAAGCTTGGGAAACTTTCTATGACGAATGAATGTCAGCCCATTCTTCTTCAACAGCCGTAACCGGAGAACGTAGTGATGTTGCATGCTGGGATCTGGAGCGAAGTCAACGTTCTACCTCATCCCAAAACTGTCCCATTTGATTCACATCCGGACTCTGTGCAGCCCAGACCTTTTCGGAAATGTTATTGTTCTCATCTGCATCTTCAGTGAAGAGCCAAAAAAAAAAAAAAAAAAAACTGGTGCACCCGCCTAATATCGTGTGGGATCCCGCGAGCAGGTAGAAGTACCGCAACACGACGTGACATGGACTCGATTAATGTCTCAAGTAGTGCTGGAGGGAACTGACACCATGAATGCTGCAGGGCTGTCCATAAATCCGTAAGAGTATGACGGGGTGGAGTTCTCTTTTCAACAGCACATTGCAAGGCATCCCAGATATGCTCAATAATGTTAAACTCAGAATAACGTTTCTGGAGCCACTCTGCACAAATTCTGGGCGTGTGGGGTGTCGCATTGTCCTGCTGGAATCTCCCAAGTCCGTCGGAATGCACAATGGACATGAATGGATACAGGTGATCAGACAGGATGCTTACATACGTGTCACCTGTCAGAGTCGTATCTAGACCTATGAGGGCCCCATATCACTCCAACTGCACACGCCCCACACCATTACAAAGCTTCTACCAGCTTAAACAGTCCCCTGCTGACATGCAGGGTCCATGTATTCATGAGGTTGTCTCAATACCCGTAACCGTCCATCCGCTGGATACAATTTGAAACGAGACTCGTCCGACCAGGCAGCATGTTTCCAGTCATCAACAGTCCAATGTCGGTGTTGACGGGCCCAGGCGAGGCGTAAAGGTTTGTATCGTGCAGTCATCAAGGGTACACGAGTGGGCTATCGGCTCCGAAAGCGCAAGGGTTGCACTGCCCTGTCACGTTGAATGATTCTCACCAGTCGTCGTTGGTCCCGTTCTCGAAGGATCTTTTTCCGGCAGCAGCGATGTCGGAGACTTGATGTTTTACCGGATTTCTGATATTCAAGATACACTCGTGAAATGGTCGTACGGGAAAGTCCCCACTTCATTGCTACCTCGGAGATGCTGTGACCCAGCGCTCGTGCGCCAACTGTAACACCACGTTCAAACTCACTTAAATTTCGATAAGCTGGCATTGTAGCAGCAGTAGCTGCTCTAACAACTGCGTCAGACACTTGTCTTATATAGGCGTTGCCAACTGCAGCGGCGTATTCTGCCTGCTTACATACCTCTGTATTTGAATACGCCTGTACCATTTTCTTTGGCACTTCAGTGTAGATCTACATCATATTCCGCAAGCCACCAAACGGTATGTGGCGGAGGGTATTCGGCACTGGATACCTGATTATGATGGACTGAATGTAATAATAATGCACTAACAGCTATTATTTTGATGTTGTTTGACTAGGTAATCAGTTTCGACGTTCCCATCATGTCGCCTTCACGCCTCTTACATGAATGACACGAAGTACCATTCGTCCTTGTATAAGACAAGACAACAACATTCGTGTAAGGTACTACAGATATTCGAACTTCATGAGTATGTGTGCTCATTACACATGTGACTTGGTGTCATTCAAGCGGCAGGCCTGAATATGACGTGACTGGAACCTCGACACAGGCAGCCTAATAAAACAATGTCAAAATAACCCCTGTTCGTACAGTATTATTACATTTCACCTACCAGCCCCTGTCCCACACTCTCAGACTAACATGGAGTTCCGTTTAATGACGTCAGTACGATTTCAGGAGGATTGTAGGGAAGGTGAAGATCTGGTTGTGGCCTCGAATGGAAACCCTTCTTGAAACTGGAACGGGATGGTTGACTCAGGGAACGGGTTGATTCTCAGGAAACAGCAAGGGCCAGACTCTCATGTCGCCACATTCACTGATATGGATCTTCAACATGTAAGAAAAGGTCAGGATATATACAAATATTTTCTCAGGGTTTTACTCCCAAAAACGAGCGGATTAGTTCATGGCTATCATTCACTCGATTTCTGTCATTTCCAATCACATTCAGAAGAAACAGTAGCAAATGAATTTACAATAACTTTGACAAGGTAAAAATATTTTATCGGTACATTTATTTGTCCTTCAGTTACGTCATAGTAAACTACTGATGACCTCTGGAACTTTCTTTGTTGTTCATGGTACACCACACATTCACACACAGAATTACGAGAGTCGAGATAACTGTCACGTTCCGTTTCATTGGCGGCGCAAACGTTTCCAGTATTGGCCGAAGATTTCGCAAACGACTGGAATAACTCACAGTTCGTGCATCAATACCACATTTATGATCACGTCAATTTAATGCACTTAATCTCAATTGTCACGTCATCACAAACTTGCATCATCTCCATGTGAAGTTCGTTGTTGTTTGTTTTGGTCCACTCAGTTACTTTACGAGACTGGCAATGCTTAAATTCATCCACACCGTATGACAGAGGGCCCAGTTCAAGAATACACTTTCAACCTTTGACACACATACTTTAATACAAAAATTCAAACAGAGGGCTCATAGTGAAAAATCAATAACTTCGCAACACGCAAACTGACATTCCCAACTACACACACCCGTACCAGTCAATAAACTAACTTTGCTAGTAAGTGACGTACATCATCACTTTGTCTCCAGAGGGGTGTAAACTTGCGTTTGCCATTTCAGTGGTACAAATCACACTGAATGAAATTAATCGTATTTTAAAATCTCAAGCGATAGCAACTTTAAAAAAATTTCTAGAGTGGTTTTCAAGTGGATTATGTTGAAAGTTCATTTGGAGGAAGGCTGAAAACTAGATGGTATTAGATAATCATCAATTGACTTAGCCTAACAGAAAACCTGAAAATGCTTTACGTACACATATCGCATTTACACAGAACACAATTAATACATCAGGTATTATTAGAAAAAAGTAATTAGTATACATACATAGAATATATATGACACAAACAACCGTACATGATACTCCATCTCAAAACAAATATATAGTGATTACATTTAACTATTTACAATTACAAATTTATGTAAACATTATTATAAAGTCCGACATAATATCTCACTCATATGAGTTATTTTCACCATCTCTCATTCATTGTTCATTACACCTTTTGACGTCCTGGGGAGTATAAAGTCCTTTTATTTGGACAAATAAACACCCGAAAGCGGGATTAGTAATATGACAAAAGGACCTGAATATAGCGGCTGCCACTTCTTATTCCGCCTTCTTAATAACGAGGAACAAGAATGTATCTTCAATAAAACATTTATCCAACTGCAAATTTTTGTATGAGTTCGTCACTGTTTTCAGGGTGAGTTCTGGCGGTTTCACAGTAGTGCTGATGTCTCGGACATCGAGAACCAAACATTTCCCTTCTGGCTTGGGCACCACGAGGAGCGGGCTACAGTAAGGACTCGTAGATGGCTCAGTCAGATCCCATTAAATCATCCTACTGATTTCTCTCTCTACTGCCTTCTTTTGTTTCCAGGGGATAGAGTAAAAACAATAGCAAAATGTCGGTGGGGAACAACATTAAGATGAGAATATAACTTTTGATGATCCTTGGTTCCTACTCAAAAACTTTACAACAATGCCTAGGGAAACATGAAAACTGATACTTCTGCTCGTCTGTCACATGCCCAGACTCGCTTAATTTGCTTCATACCTGATCATGTAATCCTAGTACTGTTTCTTCTTGCGGCTGACACTTCTGAAATCGCCTTCATTCCTTTACTGTCAAATGAATAATCGCCCCACAGCAGTATCTCCCGTGTGATTCGTCCTTGCTTAGCAAGTATGTCCGGCCTGTGGCTCCACTGATCTTGAAAATTACTTTTCCAGGAGAGAAGTCAATGCTGCCGTCCCTCCCTGGGATACTTTCTAATACCAAAATAAATTCTACTACCAGTTTATTTGACTAAAAACACGCATCATATTGCTGTATTTCCTAGTTTAGATTCTAACATCGTCTGTATCTTTACGCTTTGTGATTGATTGCCTACTACTCCAATGATTTTACAGTTATGTATGGGAAAGGTTGATAATTCTGTCCTTCGAAATACTCCATGGGAAAAGTGAGTGGATATCGAGTTGACTGACAATCTGGCGTCTAGAATTACAGTAACTGAAATGCTTTCAGCTGTTGCCCTTATCGCTGAGATAGACACCGATGGATACTCTCTTCCATATGTGTCGATATCAGTACAGAGTTCTTCAGTGATACTTGTTCCTTCACTTATTTGAAAAATCGTACCTGCTGCTCATAGCCCCACACAAATTCATGACTGCTCCTGTGGGGCATACTTTGTACATTATAGCTGTTTGCCGAAGTGATTCTAATGTTGACAGTTACCGTGAACTTCATGCATATGGTTGACATTGTAAGCTCAGCATCGTCATATACAAATTCGTCAGTGACAAAACACCGTGAGCTGTGTACGGATTACATGCACAGAATGACTGATATGCTTATGCGTTGTTAGAGTATGATGCAGTGCCCGACGTTTGTGGTTGTTGTGCCTCATCATGCATCTCTGTTCTAGTATCTTTAATGGTCCCTCAGACTTCTCGTATATCCTTTGAAAATTTTTCGACAGAGTTTGCCATATTGGTTTTTAACTGACCGAAGTCAGAATCTATCTGGTCTTACACCTCTTTTAATTACCCCTGTCATTGGCTGTTTGAAGGTAAATCTGTGATTTTTAAGTTAGCTTCTGATTCCTTTATTTCTTTGTCAAAACAATGGCCTTAGCGGACTCTTGTAATTAACTCTTAAAAATTCTATGATGTCTATCAGAGCTCATTTTCAATTAAATTTCATGATTGAATGGTTCGTTGTTAATTTTCTCAGCTAGGTCTCAATATCTTCATGTCCAGATCTCAAATCCTTAACATCATTTGTCACTTACAGTAACTCATCAGGAAATTTTTCCTGATTGTCGTAACTAAAGCATCTCATTAGAGATCTAGTACTACTTCATTGCAACTGCAGAAACCTGCAAAGTTACTAATTCAAAGCCTTGTCAAGAGTAATTCGACCTTTTTGGTTTCGATAATTACTACCCCTATAGACATTTCGGCCTGTTGAGCAGAAACGCTTGCTACAGTTGTAGATATAGTCTCTACCTTTGTAGACATTCTTTGCACTTAAAAATGGTACTGAACCGTTCGATATCACTGACGTCACGAATGTGCAAGATGGCGATGTCAGAAAGGTTAAAAAATGCAAGATGTCACTGGCGAGAAACGATTTTAAAAAAATTGTTTAACGTCCTTTAAAATGAAACAGCCAATAACAGTGGAGTATTTTACTCAGGGGCCGTTGAAACGAAACAGCCAATCAGCGTGCAGCCCGCCGTATTTGAATTTATCCAGTCATTTGTCAAAGGTATTCACAAACCTACGCTATCCATAAGCTTCACTTCAGTTGTGTAAATTGGTTTCACATTTAAAAGTATTTGATTGTTTAGCAAAAATTACATAAGCACACTCACACACACACCCACTCATTACGTAACATTCCACCTCTCTGCATCCTCTCTCTCCGTTTTCATACGTCAATAAAAATTGTTTATTTCAAATACTGCATGTCTGTTCATTAAATCTCATCTCATCTCTGTTTCACACTTCATTAGAAAAATTTATTTGAAATAATGTACTGCTTTGTCCGTCTCTCTCAGTTTTATACTTCACTGAAGAAAAATGATTTTGTAATATGTTCTTGAAATGACCCTCACCTAAGTCTCCGTGTAAATACTCAGAATCCTACTACTTCTAATACTACTACTTCTACTTCTACTACTTCTAAACGTCATTCTAAGCAGATCTGCAATCTCAGTACAAATGTTTTTCTATAGAGGGGCGACTGATGCGTATTTGGAGTAGACATCAATTACTGTTCACTTACTCAACTTACATGCCGATTATAAGACGAGTAAGATCTCACCACAATATGTATCAACAGTAAAAAATATTACATAGCGAAAGGACAGCCAAAGAACACAAACAAAAATACTTTAGAAGTAAATTTACTGAAAACATTAGATGTCTTTCTTTATTCTTTTCACAATTAAATAATCATATTCATCTTCAAACATAATAGAATATCAGAAGTCGCAAACAGTACTTTTTTACAATTTGTGGAAATATGTAAAACATCTCCAGTAGATAACCAAGTTTTAACAGCCGTACCTGCCTTAATAAAATCAAATTGACATTGATTACACTTCGTGCGCAGACAGTACATGACTTGAAATGAGTACACCCATAGTGTAGATCATGTCTTATTCAGTGAGGGGTAGATTTCAGTGTGCGTGCTACGACGTCACAGAAAATTATGCTATTTGAGTAATAAACTAAAAATTATTCAACGGTTGAAGAATAGTAATACAAAAACAAATTTATCCCCTGAATTTGGTGTACCTGAAGGGGTAGTCAGAGAATAGATGGAAGAATAAACTTCGCTTTTTAAACACGGTTGAAAGTGATATAGGAATGGACAGAAAAAAGACGTAAACAAGTTGTTAATAAAGCGATGTGCTGCAAAATTTCACTCTCATTTACATGGCAACATAGGCATCATTACTTCTCGTCGATATAAATAAATCGAGTATCCATAAGCTGTAACCTCCTTGTATGGTCAAAAGTAAAAGCCCAAGATGTTTCAAGTCTGTAAACGTCTCTTCATTAGAGTTCTTTTATACGCATTCAAAGAATTCTTGGATGACGTTTGGCATATTCACAGAGTTGTTGTTCCGTCTGTGAGAAAGCGCTTGCCGCCACATAATCTGAGAGAAGAAGCTGTACTATTCGCTGATCACTGTCTATCTCTCCCATCTACTGATGTGTTGTAACAGAAGATGGAAAAATAGTCATTTGTGTAAAAACACAGCAGCACTTATTCAGCCACTGAGTCATTGCATCATACAAGCATTCAATAGGAAACTCAAACCAAGAAAGAGAAACGTTCTTGAAATCTATAAATCTGGAGACTGCTGTGTATTCAGCAGGAGTGGCAGCTCGAGTATTCCGTTGGCGAAAATGCAACCTGTACTTGTCGTTCTGCAGTCAATAGTTATCGTGAAAACGTGAACCGCTGGGCAGTAGTCGACAACGAGGAAACGATTTACGACTAGAGATGATAAATGTCAACGACATTATTGATACTGGACAAAATGAGAGCACTGTGGCTTTTGAAGATGATGGAGAAGAAGGAAAGAAGAAAACGTAGATGTTCCAAGTACATGCGGGATATTGGACGATATAAACGAAGTTATTTCGTGGATGGAGAGACAAAGTGAACCGAACCATGTTCTGTAATTTCACTTGATGAGTGAAAAACGACCCACACTAAAGTATATGACTGAAATGAACCGCAGAAAAAGCGGACTCCTTTCAAGCAGTGAAAAAAGGACGTACTGTATCCTGCAACCAATGTTAAAAATTTTGTAGTGTATTTTATGTACCGTAGTTCAACGCCACATTTTATATGAAACTATTGCAGTGTTGCTATCTGCTCGCCATTTGCGTGTAGTTCATGTAATTGCTGTATTTGGTAGGTTTACTTACAATGTTCTTTATACTTAAACAGTGTTCACTGTAGTACAGTAGAACGTGAGATTTTGTGTTTTGTTCCAAACGTTTCAGTAGTAGTTTGTCATTCCACAGCTCACCCTCGATATACCTCGCTTACAATGTAATACTGTGTTGAGGCATGTCGGGTTTCTACCGAATTTATAAAAAAAAATATATACTTCAGAACCGCCAAGAACGGTCAATAAAATAATTGTATGTCAACTATCAGTTTCGATTATCTTTGGATATCATAGAATTATTTACACCAGCCTGCACGACAAAGTTAATACTGTGACGTCAAATAAAACAAAAGTTATTTTCGTTCACTGGCATCATTAGTAGCAAAATACAGTAAACAGTCAAAAGTAAAATACAATGACACAGTTACTCAATCTTCATCTATCAGTACATTTTACTGTACAATCTATTTTCCTGCCGATTGTAGTGACACAGGATTTAAAATATTTCTATAATACCTGGCGATAATCAATGCTCGACAGTGGTAGTTAATAAACAATTATTTTATCAGGGACTCTTGCAGCTCTGACATATTATGTCAGTTTCAAATACGAATTGCGAGAAACCACCTGCACAAAAATTTTGCTTCTAGATTTCTTTCCTAAGACAGTAAGTGATGAGAACAAAAAACAAATAGTCATGCACATAACAATAATAGATAGAAAATGCATACACTATCGACCGAACGAGGTGGCAAAGTGGTTAGCACATTGGACTAGCATTCTGCAGGATGGCGGTTCAAACCTGCAGCTGGCCGGCCTGATTTAGGTTTCTGTGTTATCCCTAAATCGCTTAAGGATAATGCTAGAATGGTTCCTTTGAAAGGCCACCATCGTTATCCTTCTCCATCCTTCTATAATTCAAGCTTGTGCTCCGTTTCTAATGACTTAAGTGTCTACATCTACATACATACTCCCTTAGCCACCAAGCACTGTGTGGCGTGGGGCACAATTCGCGCCAAAGACATATTCCCCCCCCCCCCCCCCCCCCCTCTGTTCTAGAGATGGGCAAAACTGTTCTTTTCAGAGATCGGATCAGAACTGTTCACTCCCTGAAATGAACTAGCTCATTTTCATGACTCACCACTCATTCACAATAGAAAATAAATGGAAGGCACTTTGCCCTTTAGACTTGGTTTATTCCAGTACTATACTTGTATTCTGATGTCATTTGATCCTATTTTGAAGTAACACAGATAATGAATAAGAATTTTGTATTGTTTATTGAAATTTCCACGATATGACAAAGCTTTTGATTATTGATTAATTTAGCACTATCGTGGTTTTTTTGGGTAATCGGAAAATGTTGTAACTTGAGATTTACATTAACAATATATTTGGCTATAATGTATTAAAATTTCATTAACCTCGTGCAAATACATCGCAAGTCATATATTTTTAAAATGAACGTTTCCTTCAGAAGACGCCTAAAATCGCAAAATCTGTACCAGAATAAGAAAAAAATATATATAAATGTGACTGTAAGACTGAAGTGCTGCATATAGCCTTACACAGAACAAAACAAGGAAAATATTGGTGTGTCACATTTTGCGATACGTTTATCGGTTCGCTCGTAATTAAAGCGTAAATTCGAGTGTCCACAATAAAAATCCTATAGTGAGAGGAGTCGTCAGGAACCTAGTCTGATCAGTTTAAACAAATAAAAATAAAATAAAAACAAATTATGTATATATAACATAATAATGTAATATACATAGCGGTATTACTACGAAGAACAATATCCAGTAGAGACGAACTCCGAAGCAGAGGCGCTGAGTCAAGCAGGTCGAGCCGCGAGCGGTATTACTGCGTGAGCTAAGGCTGCAGAGACCAGAGTGACACCTGAGTTGCTTTGCTCAATGCTCTGGGTAGAGTCGAGAACGGTGGGATGAGCGTTGAGCGGGCGAATTCCGAGGGTGGGGGGAGCGATGAATAGCCACCAGTCACCCGCTCCGAGACATCCGAGAATCGTCCATTCTCTTGTGAGCAGGTTGTTGCAAGTAGTTCTTATGTTCTCCGCTAGGAGGCTCTCTGTCCTGTTTCTCGCATCAACTGCCCAGAGGGCAGGACGTGCGACTGAAACGATCGCCAACGGAATGCGATGCTAAGTTAAGGTGCGCCAGACACTGCACACGGCAGAGGAAGCACAGAGGCGGCACGGCGTATGTGAAACACAAAATCCAATGGGGCACTGCACAATGCAGGCAGCCAAGGCAGTGTGTTCTGACCAGCAGAGGCCCCGGCTGATATGCTCCGTCTCTCTCTCTCTCTCTCTCTCTCTCTCTCTCTTTCTCTGCTGTGGGGAAACGTTTGGAGCTACCGTTCTTTTTTTCTGAATCACTGATTGTTCACTCCTTTGAAAGATTCAACTCTATGAATCAGTTCAGGAGCGGATCCCCCATCTCTACTGTGTTCCACTGACGGATCGCGTGAGGGAAAAACGACTATCGATGGGGCATTAAAAACGAATGTCCTCCCCCTCCTCTTCCTGGATGCACTATCTGATCAAAAGTATCCGGACAACTCTTTGTGTATGGAGTGTGTCCATCCTAAAACTTCATGACGATTTGATCTCTGCTACAGACACTTCCAGTGACGTGTCTGAATGTCTGTGAACGAATGGCAGCCCCATATTCCTCGAGGGCCGAAACCAGAGAAAGTGGTGAAGTGAGATCTGGAGGTCTGGATCGAAGTCGACGTTCTGGCTCACTCCAAAGATATTCCTTTGGGTTCAGATTCGGACTCTGTGTAGGTTAATCTGTTTCAGGAACGTTATTATTCACCTACCATTGTCTGACAGATGCTGCTTTATGATAGTGAGCAATGTCATGCTGATACAAATGCTCCGCGACCTCTGTCCACCAGTACGTGGGTTCTGCCTAGTCTTGTTTCAGCTATATTCGTCCTTTGTATGACATGTCACGATCACAGTACCAGATGTCGATATGAGCAGCCTTAGAAGTGTTGGAATGTTGGTGATGGACCTCTTACTCAGGTGATATCCGATGACTAGGCCACGTTTGAAGTCACTGAGCTCTCCTGGACGACCCATTCCAATGTTATTGCTTTTTTTACTGACAAGACAATACTCTCAGCCTCTCATGACACATAGTAGTCAGTTCTGAATTACATAGGAGTCCACATACTTTTGATCAAATAGTACATAATGCCTAAAGATGATCAATGCTTGAAACTGGTGGTTAATCGTGAACAATTTTATTAGGAACTACTGGCATTTCTAACATATGTCTTTTTCCGGTACTTACAATCTGTGGGAAATTCGAGCTTTCTTGCCTAAGATAGTAAGAGACGATTGCTGAAAACTAATAGATCACACGCAGCGAGACTGGGTAGAAACTGCAGCGCTAATTACCTATAGGTTGTCAGTAGTTAGGTATCTGTAGTTTGGAATGGCATAAAATGTTAATTAGTATGTGGAGGTTCTTATAAGATTTGGACAGGAAAAATGAACTGGAATCATTATTTGGACTTTCCAGTCTAATGTCAGTGGTTCATTTTCAACTCGTGTGCAGCTAGATAGTAGGACCCCGATTGACAAAATTTTTGTAGACAGCAGTCAGGATGAAACAGCTAATGTGTTCCCAGTAGCTAATGGACTATCTGGTCGTAATGCACAAGTAATGGAGATAAACAATACAGCTCACACCCTTGACGCCGATTAATACAGAGCAGAGAGACTTATGAATGATAATAGGATGCAATGTTTTGTTTTAACGATATGTTACAAGAGACGGTTTGGAATGAGCTATATGTATAAAGAGATGCTAATGTCAGATTCAGTTTATTTCATCATAAATTTTTGTCACTACTTGAAAGTAGATCTCCTAAACAGTTATCCAGGAAGTCCATTTTCAAAAAAAACTTATAAGTACCATGTAAGAGGAAAAGGGAAATTAATATAAAGGCCAGAATAAGCCAAGATCCGACATTACTTGCATACTACAAACAATAGTTTTATATTTTGAGAAAAGCAAATAAAGTGTCCAGAAGTATGCACATCCTGCAAGAGATTAATAATGCAGATAATAATATTAAAACTATGTGGGATACTGCCAAATGAGAGACAGGACAGCCAGTCAGTGTACAAGATAACATAACAATTAAATTAATGACAATATTTTGACTGATAATTCACAAGTTGGAGTTGCTTTTAATGATTACTTTCAAAATCTAGCAGCAAAAATAGGATTAAATGGTTCAATTGAAGTAACAAGACAACATATACAGAAAATGTCATTCCACAAGGAAAGTAGAAGTAGTATCAACATCTTTCACTGTAATTAACGTCATTATAAAAATTCTAAAAATGAAGGCTCGTATGATATTGATGGAATTGCAAACATAAGTTGGAAAGTTGTTCTAACCCGATAAGTAATGTCCTTGTTAACATATCCAATGAATAGAGAATGTTTCCAGACAAGTTAAAATCTCCAATTGTTAAGCCTCTTCATAAGAAAAGTGACAAGAAAAACTTAAATAATAATTATCCATATTACTTACTGACGTCTTTATTCCAAAACATTCAGAAAGCTAATGTTCTCAAGAATTGGCTCACATTTAAGTAGAATTAATTTACTTAGCTTATCACAGTTTTAATCCACATGGGTTACTTTATAGCCTATCTCAGTTGGTATTTTTTGTGATCTTTCTAAGGCATTTGCTTGTGCATATCATGCTACACTCTTAGAAAAGCTGAAGTTTATACAACTGATGGCTTCGCACAGAACTGGTTTACATCATACTTAACAAACAGAATGCAAAATGTTGTGCTTAGTAGTTCAGACAATGTTGGAAAGGTAGAAAATTTTAGTGACTGGGGAAAAATATTACATAGGTAGCCCCACAGGGTGCAATTTTCTGTCCACTTATATTCCTTATATATGTGAATAACCTTCCTCTTAACATTTAGTGAGCAGAATTGTTACTTTTTGTAGATGCGACTAGTGTTATAATAAATACCATTAGAGAAAAGCATCAGAAGATTTGGCAAATAATATTTTCCAAGCAGTTATTAAGTGGTTCTCTGAAAATCGACTCTCCATAAATTTTTTAAAGAAAGTGCTATATTCAGTTCTGTGCAACAAACAGCGTCATACCACCTAATGATGTAGCTCTTGGTCAGAAGTCAGTAAGTAGGGCAGAAGGCTGCAAATTTATGAGTGTACATATTGATGAAAACGTGAACTGGAAGAAGGATATCACTGACCTTCTCAAACAGTTAAATTCAGCTACTTTTGCTCTTCGTATAATTGCTAATCTGGGAAACAAACTATCAACCTCGATACATATTTTGTATTGTCAATTAGAAAGAAAGTATCGTTTGCACAAAAAGGAACAGTAAGAATAGTACGTGATGATGGGCATTTTAACTGTACCATTGCAGTACACTTTCTCGCTAATGAAATTCGTCGTAAATAATGCATAAGAATTTGAGAATAGTGATTTCCACATTAAAAATTCTAGAGAAAAAATTTACTTTCATTATCCATTATTAAAGCTGTCAGAAGCTCAGAAAGGAGTTCAGTATACAGCAACAATACCATAAAATGTCTGACAGGTAGCCAATCAAGGCTTAAATCTCCTATTCCGTGGACGAAATGTTGTTTAAAAAGGGTAGCGCATGCGCACACCCACACACACGTACACACAGATACACACACACACACACACACACACACACACACACACACACACACACACACACATATATATATATATATATATATATATATATATATATATATATATATATGGCTGGGGCCCATGAATGTACATATTTGTAAACATTCTAAAACGAAAGCATATGTATTTTTTAACACAAACTTATGTTTTTTTTAAATGGACCTCCTATATTTTTTCTTCAGCAATCCATAGCATGACAAGGCACATACAAAATGGCGTTGATTGCATCGCAATATTCCCATTACATCCCGAGATATTGAACCGCGAAGTTGACGCTTGAAACACCCGACATGCGCTGCTAGCGCACGTCCTGAGGCTGAGGCGTGAACCCCATGCTGCCCGTAATCGCGATGTGATTGACATGTGTAATCACACCTCCATACTTATCAAGAGGTCCGAAACAACGGTAAAACTTTTAGTCCACTTGCTCGTTTCACTAAAACCATCAACATGAATTTTACTATTACGAGTGAATGATTAACTGTCACTTGCGCTGGATCTACAGTAAAGTAAAGTCTTAACGTTGAACGGTATTACCTTTTTAGTAACGGATTAACGATAAGCGAAGTTTACTTTGTGACTAACGATGCGGTACACAGATATGTTACAGAACCGCATCACCCCTAGCCTATGGGATAAATACCCGCTGGAATGTACGATGTTAATGCAGGATTGCAGCAGACCGTGTTATTCGTTTCGGACCTCTTGATAAGTATGGAAATGTGATTACGCATGTCAATCACATCGCGATTACAGGCAGCATGGGGTTCACGCCTGAGCCTCAGGATGTGCGCTAACAGCGCATGTCGGGTGTTTCAAGCGTCAACTTCGCGTCTCAATATCTCGGGATGTAATGGGAATATTGCGATGCAATCAACGCCATTGTGTATGTGCTTTGTCATGCTATGGATTGCTGAAGAAAAAATATAGGAGGTCCACTTAAGAAAACATAAGTTTGTCTTCAAAAACACATATGCTTTCGTTTTAGAATGTTTCCAAATATGTACATTCATGGACCCCAGCCCTACATTGATACCGGTGAAAGTCGTTTTCCAATAGCTGTTATTGTTCCAGAGATATTTTTTGGGTGGACAAGATAGCTGGGACACCCTATATATGATGGTGATGCTGTTTCTTTTTTTTCCTTTCCCTCAGTTATGGAGTATCAGAGCTGTCAGAAATCGCGACCAGTGTTTTTGATGAGGCCTGAGGATCAGTAGTTCCACTTTCTGCCACAGGAGCAGCGGGGTTTCAGTATTTGTTTCCGAGTTAAGCCTCCTAAATGGCCAGGAACCACGTCACAAATCTGGGAGCGCCGGCGGAATCCTTCTTGGCGGACAGTTGGCCCGCGCGCCTTCTTTTTGGCTCTCTCCTCCTCCGCTCGGGGCCCGTGTCGCCGGCGCGCCGTGTAATCTGCGCTAACTGCCGACTCTGCCGCGGACAAAACGGCCCTCTAATCTCCGTCGTCCGGCAGGCAGGCGGAGGAGAACTCTCTGTATTTCCCGTGGCGCCGCGCCGCGGCCGGACGACAAGTTAATCTGGGGATCAGTAGCGCGCCATCGCCTTCCGGATCAGCCGACTCGGCGCCCTCGCGCGGCTTTTTTTAACCTCGCCGCCCTCCCGCGCGCGGTGCGCACGTGCCGTTTCGCCCCGACTGATCGTTATCGGGAGCCGAATGGAAGCCCAGCTGGGGGGATTAGCATAGCGACACGCAGTGATTACGGGCGACGACGGCGCGGGCTCCGCCCAGGCGACGTCTTAAGGATGGCGCCGGCGTCTTGGCGGCCGCGGGCGAGGATTAGTCGCCAGCCGACACGCCCACCCCGGAACGGCACCCCGTCACACGGCCTCCCGCCGTTCCTGAAGACGTATGGCTGACGATGGTCGAAACGTTCCACGTAACTAACAGAAGCTTCCATGGAGATTAGTGAGTGGTTACATGCTCACACACTCAAGAGGGCTTAAAAAATCTACATCCCTGAAAAATTGCTTTGAGAGAATGTCATTTTGTGCTTTAGCAGTTCTTAATTTCACTGCTGATACATCTAAAGACCACAGGAAAATGTGCTACATATCTGTTTTAGTTACACTGCTGAGCACTAAAATTTCACCAAAAAGTCAATCAAATAACGAAAGTTTACTTACTGTATATGTAAGATTTAGTTATGATGACGAGACGAAACTACAATCGTCCGGCGGCCGGGATGGCCCAGCGGTTCTAGGCGCTACAGTCTGAAACCGCTCGACCGCTACAGTCGCAGGTTCGAATCCTATCTCGGGCATGGATGTGTGTGCTGTCCGTAGGTTAGTTAGGTTTAAGTAGTTCTAAGTTATAGGGCAATGATGACCTCAGAAGTTAAGTCCCATAGTGCTCAGAGCCATTTGAAGCATATCTGTGGGTTCTTTGATTGGTCTGAGAGGTGGCTCATTGTAAGTACAGCCTACATAATGTTAGTTCACTTTTTTGTTACATGAATGATAAAAAAGATTTGATAACCTCGATACAATCTTTTGCTACAGGACTGCCTTTTATAACTGTCATCATCCTTGCCGCAGTGGTAGCACCGGTCCCCGTCAGATCAGTGAAGTTAAATGCTGTCCAGTTTTTCTAGCACTTGGATGGGACACCGTCCGGGTCTGCCAAGTGCTATTGGCAAGCAGGTTTCACTCAACCGTTGTGAGACCAATTGAGGAGCTACACGTTGAGAAATAGTGACGTTGCTCACAAAAACTGACAACAACTGGGAGAGCGGTGTGCTGACCACATTCTCTTCTGTATCCGAATCCGGTGGCGCCTAAGGGCTGAGGATGACACGGCGGCCAGTCGGTACCGTTGGTCCTCAAGGCCTGTTCAAATGGGGCCGCTTGCGGCTCGAGGACCGCAGATTGCACACCTCTGGTCAGAGAGAGGAGAAGTTGGTACTCGTCGTTGTCTCCTATCGGCTTCATGGAAATCGGGGCCCTGGTGGAAATGTACCAAAGGGAGAGGCGGAGGGGAGAGGCCAGCACGATGGGTCGAATCACCAAACTGACAAACAGATTTGAAGCCAGGGTGCGCGGGATACCCACGAATATGCTCCTGCTGTCATGAGAAATAGGAACCCAGACGATAACTCCATGTGTAGTTCCAGTGCGTCTAGCACGCAGACAGGTTGTCTGCAGGCTCTCAGCTGGCCTCCTAACGAATACACGGCCATCACTGGCACCGACGCAAACCACCTTTCATCACAAAACACAGCACCCGTGCACCCTACCCCACCATGAGCTCTCGCTTGACACCACTGAAGTCGCAAATGGCGGTGGTCTGGGGTCGGTGGAATGCTCGGCGTTTGGCTCGGAGCTGTCCTTGAAGTAACCGGTTTGTAACACTTGACTGTGTCACTGTGGTGCCAACTGCTGCTCGATTTGTTGCTGCAGATGCAGTACCATCCAGCTTCTCGTAGCCATATTACATGACTTCGTTAAAGGTGTGAGAGGTTGATAATGGCGGCCTTGTTGTCTTAAAGGCATTCTTGATTAACATCAACTCATCATGACCAATCTCAAAGGTGGCTAACGCTCACGTACTTAAAGCAAACCTGATCTGCATCGCCTTAATGGCATTACTAGCGACACACTTATGCGACTGACGCGAAATCTAAATACACATCAACTTCCAGATGCAGAAACGTCTACTTCTGCATCTACATGGTTACTCTGCAATTCACACTTAAGTGCCTGGCAGAGGATTCACCGAACCGTTTTCATACTACTTCTCTACCATTCCACTCTCGAATGGCGCGTGGGAAAAAGGAACACCTACATCTTTCCGTTCGAGCTCTGATTTCTCATATTTAGTTATGATGATCGTTTCTCCCTACGTAGGTGGGTGTCAACAAAATATTAACGTATTCGGAAGAGAAAGTTGGTGATTGAAATTTCGTAAATAGATCTCGCCGCAAAGAAAACCGCCTTTGTTTCAGTGACTGCCTCCCCAACTTGCGTATCATGTCAGTGACACTATAACTCCTATTGTTCGATAACATGAAACCAGTTGCCCTTCTTTGCACTTTTTCGATGTCCTCCGTCAGTCCCACCTGGTAAGTATCTCATACCGCGCAGCACTATTCCAGCACAGGACGGACAAGTGTAATGTAGGCTGTCGCTTTGGTGCGTTTGTCGCATCTTCTAAGTGTTCTGCCAACAAAGCGCAGTCTTTGTTTCGCCTTCCCTACAATATTATCTATGTGGTCTTTCCAATTTAAGTTGCTCGTAATTGTAATTCCCAGGTATTTAGTCGGATTGACAGCCCTAAGATTTGTGCGATTTATCGTACACCCAAAATTTATCAGATTTCTTTTAGTACCCATGTGGATGACCTAGCACTTTTCTTTGTTTAGTGCTAATTGCCACTTTTCTCACCATACAGAAATTCTCTCTAGATCATTTTTTAATTGGAATTAATCGTCTGATGATTTTACTCGACGGTAAATTACAGCGTCATCTACAAACAATCTAAGGGGGCTGCTCATATTATCACATAGATCTTTTATGTAAATCAGGAACAGCAGAGGGCCTATGACACTACCTTGCGGAATGGCAGATATCACTTCTGATCTACTCGATGATTTACCTCTCTGAGACGAGATCACGAATCCAGTCACACAACTGAGACTATAATCCATATGCACGCAATCTGATTAATAGTCGCTTGTGAGGAACGGTATCAAAAGCCTTCTGGAAACCTGGGAATATGGAATCGATCTGCGATCCCTTGTCGACAGCACTCATTACTTCATGGTAATAAAGAAGTAGCTGTATTGCACCAGAACGATATTGTCTGAATCAGTGTTTGTTATGTTTCAATAAGTCATTTTCTTCAAGGTGATTCATAATGTTCGAGTACAGTATATGCTCCAAAATCCTACTGCAAATTGAGGTCAGCGATATGGGTCTGTAATTCAATAGGTTACTCCTATTTCCCTTCTTCAATATTGGTTTGAGTTGTGCTACATTGCAGTCTTTAGGAACAGACCTTTCGTCAAGTGAGTTGTTGTATATGATTGGTAAGAAAAGGCGCAATTCTGTCTGAATATTCTGAGAGAAACCTGATTGGTATAACATCTGGACCGGAAGACTTGCCTTTCTTAAGTGATTTGAGTTGTTTCGCAACACCTAATATATCTACTTTTATGTCACTCATGCTAACAGCTGTTCTGGTTTCGAATTCTGGAATATTTACTTCGTCTTCTTTCGTGAAGGAATTACGGAAAATTGTATTTAGTAACTCCGCGTTAGTGGCACCATTATCGGTAACATTTCCATCGCTATCGCGCAGTGATGTATTGACATTTTTGCCATTGGTGTACTTTACATAAGACCAGAATCTCTTTGAGTTTTCTACCATATTTTGAGACTGTTTCATTGTGGAAACTATTAAAATCATCTCGCATTGACTTCCGCACTAAATTATGAGCTTCCGTGAAACTTAGCCAGTTTTGGGGATTTTGCGTTCTTCTGAATTTGGCATATTAACTTTTGCTTATATCACACAGCTTCTTTTTGGTGTTACGATTCTTTTTCCGTTAGTGTAGTTAACAACGACGACCGTTGCTGTGAAGGATTCTCGGTCAGGCGCGAAAGCTTTGCTTAGTAGGTAAGCAATGGTTGTAGGTGGTGTTACTGTCCAGATTCAGAACAAAAACGTTCGTCTTGTCGTTTAAAGTTCAAACATGTGCAGCAATAACTGTTAATGAAAATTATAGTTTATACTCTTTCAGTATTGAAATTTCCATAGAGCGCTTCAAGCTGTCAGTTGCGTTTTTCTTAACTGGTTACTTTAATAACCAGTTTATACAAAACCGCTCGCTGCGGGGACGCAGTTTTGCATGTGTGGGAAAATCCTTTCGAGAGCAAAAACTGTTCGAATTTTAGGAATCAAAACGTTGTCTGAAAATCTCTTGCTCATAAAAATATTTAATTTATCCCAAGGATTCCTGAATTATTTACCTGACACATTCTAATGAGTGTCGTAACGCTTTTGAAATGTCACATATTGTAAAAAAGTCGAGTTTACAAAGTTTAAGTATGTCTAGTTTCTAATAACATGCTTCCTAGTGTTTGCAATATCGTGGTGTTATTTTAGATCTGGACTGACCGCCATAAGGAACAATGTGGTCTCTCGTGGTATATCTTTTGTAATAGTCAAGCCACGGTACTGCAGAGAGATTAGACGGGCGACCTGCAAGATAGCTACGTTATGTGGGCTGCACAAAATTATGTGGAACGTAATTCAGGCCGTTCGGGTTCTTTCGAGCACGATAGTACGTCCTAATATTCGTCTCCCGTCTCTCTCTGTCCATCTCTTCCTCCCCTCCCTGTCTTATTCCAAATCCTCCTCCTCTCTGCCCACCACTTCCTCTTCCCTCTCTCTGTCGTTCCCCTCCTCCGCCCCTTGATCTATCTCTTCCCGCCCATCTCTGTATCTATCTCTTCCTTCTCCCTCTCTATGTTCTTTTCTTCCTCTCTCTCTCTCTCTACCTCCTCTTTCCTCGGGATTTAAGCCTTGTTTATTGGTTTTGCAAAGGAAATCTTGATTGGAAACTGAAGTCTCTTAAAATGAACGGAAAAATCGGTTGGGACCATTGATATACTTAGTACGAGAGAGAACTCTCTAGCTGCTGGGCCTGTCAGGTTAGCAGCTTCAGTGATAGTATTTCGCATAGTTTTAATCTGCGAATGGGTAGGATTACGAAGTTTCGGACGATTCAGATTGCGTAGTATTACCCTAATTATAAGCCGATAACGTCCACATTTTCTGTTAAAACTGACTGCGAGGAATGCACCAAAATAGCACATTGTTGTGTATTTGTTTAAAATTATATATAAAGAGGAAAGTTATCCATAGGAGAAAGACTTTGTCTAATGGTTGAAATAACCTAACATCGTAGTTACGACTCAGTGTGAGAAAAAAAAAAACTAAAGCGCATATTTTCGCAGCATAATATTGATTTTCCTCTGTGCGTTTTAAGAGAAAAGTTGCACAGTGTTGTTTAAAAACATATATAGCCTATGTCGGTCTGAATGTTTATTAGAGTACTGTGCAAAAATATGAAGTAAATCGATGAAGAATTTTTCGTCATTTATACTAACAGTTTTTGCCTATAATATCTTTCATATATTTTTCTATTACATATACTAAAAATGAGCTAGTCTACCAGCGTCCAAATGCTCGTTAGAGTATCATGTAAAAATTTGAAGTAGATCGCTCAAAAACTTGTTTGGCAGTAACTTACACCCTTTATATAGTTTATAGATGTTTATATACCATATATAGAGAGAAATATGTTGTCTGTCTCCGCCCGAGCGTTTACTACAGTATTTCGTAACCTGTCAGGAACATTTCGAGTCTTTTGCTAAATACATTCGCCATTTACACAGTATATACCTTTATGTACCATATATATTAAAATATGTAGCGTATGACCGTCCGAACATTTATTAGAGTATGTGTGAAAATTTCAAATAAATCAGTCAAGATCTTTCCGAGAATTTTGATAACAACCTTACCCATTTCTATAGTACCTATATATTTACATACCACAGACAGTCATTGAAAAAAGGTATTCATTTACCGTTGTTCACTTAGAATAGCTTCATTTATTAAAACTAGAGATCACAACTGGAGCCGTTGTTTGGTAAAACAACAATACAGGGTTCCACCTCTAACCTAACCTATAAAAGAATTAACTATTGCAGAAAGCAAATAAAAATTCTGTACCATCTGGCTTCATACAGTTGGGAAAAAGTTGTCAACGAACCGTTTGCAGCAAGAAACGCATCTTGTGCATGTTGGTTCTGATACCAGTGAAGGCCGTGCAACACCAAAATGGGCAACAAAGAGAAGGATACAACTGTTGAGGAAAGACAAATAGTTATATCCCAATATCGAAAGGGAAAACTATTTTCAGAAATAGCTGATAGAAAAAGCCGGGCAACTGTGCAGTCCATAATATCGCGACTTTGAGAAAGAAATACTATTGTTAATAGCGAAAGAAGTGGTCGACAACAGAAGCTAAAGCAAAGGAACGAAATATGTTAATAATGATGATCAAAAAAGATCCTATACCGGACGTTTCTCCATTGTCTGCCCGTGTTAATGATCAGTTCTGGAAGGAAATGATGACACCAAGTGGTGTTCGCTATTATTTAAGTGGAGCTGGGGTACCTAGAACACCACCACATAGCAGCAAGGACAAGAAATTGATACCTGAATTTGCTCGAGATCGTATAAACAACAACTTAGGCTACTGAGAGAAGGTACTGTTCACAAATGAAAGTAAATTTAACGTGTTTGTATACGATGACAGAATTGTGATGTGAAGATTGCAAAACACTGAGTTGGATCCTAAACGCATTCAACCCACTGTGCCGCGCGGAGTGGCCGCGCGGTTTGAGGCGCCATGTCATGGATTGCGCGGCACCTCCTACCGAAGGTTCGACTCTTCCCTCGGTCATGGGTGTGTGTGTTGTTCTTAGAATAAGTTGGTTTAAGTAGTGTGTAAATCTAGGGATCGATGACCTCAACAGTTTGGTCCTTTAAGAATTCACACACATTTGAACAGTCGAAGTTGGAAAATCTAGATTTTTATTTAGCTGATACCTAGTTTCTGATTACCTGAACCCTTTTCAAATCATCCAAACAGCCAAACTGGAGTATCCCGCAATAACAAACTATGTTAAGATTGTTCATACTTATATCGAAATCGAGCTGACGCAGTGTCTAAGTCATCAATTAAATAAAAAAAATTACTGAATCGTGAAGTTTTGACCTTTTTTTGCATCAAACTAGTTAACACAAGTTGCTGTGTCTTTGATAACCCAGCAAGCCGTAAATCCTTAAAGATAACCTCTAATACTGTATATATGCTTATGTGTGTGTGTGTGTGTGTGTTAAAATGGTTCAAGTGGCTCTGAGGACTATGGAACTTAACATCTGAGGTCATCAGTCCCATGGAACTTAGAACTACTTAAACCTAACTTACCTAAGGACATCACACACATCCATGCCCGAGGCAGAATTCGAACTTGCAACCGTAGCGGTCGCGCGGTTCCAGACTGTAGCGCCTAGAACCGCACGCCCCCCCTCGATGGGCTGGCACTAAGGGGGCAGCCAGGATTAACGTCCCCATCTGACGGACAGATCGCCATCAACAGTGTCACAAGCTCAACTTCAAGAGTCGCTACGAAGAGATTTGGCATTTAAACCGGGTTACTGGCACAAAGTCTGGTCTTCAGGAGCTATACGATACCAACCTTCCTCCCCTCTCTACCCCTTGCCGGCCAAATACTGGTAGTACAAAAATTTTTCCTCCAACCAAGATTCAAACTGGCTTATCCTCGGATTGAGTCCCACCACAAATGTGTGAGTTACTGACCTCGAACACGGAGACAGGGTTAATACATTGTAGTGGCTGTATTAATTAATTCGGTCTTAATGAAACTGTATCATTTTACTTGCATTCGATTGCCTGTGAAACGTCCCCTTAGAAAAATTATACACGGCTGTGCTTAAACTGACACACAATATTTTTAGCGCAACGCAATCTGACTTTCAATAATCCCTACAAAAGAATGGCCCTGACTAACATTAACCTATACCTTTCACAAATCACTTACCTCACAAAAAATCTTCGTTACTTGAACTACTGCAATACAGCGAGCACCACTACTGCCAGCTAAATAAAAGATTCAAACTATGGAAGGCACTAACTACTGATAGGTATAGTTAGCAAATGAAAGATTTTAATAGAGAACAAACAGTGTATTTACCTTAATAGTCAAAATATATATGATAGTTTATGACATCCAGTCTTACAAATTACAAAACTCCGCCATCTCTCTCCCCACGTCCACCACTGCTGGCGGCTCACCTCCAACTGCGCAACGCTACGTGCTGTTAGCATCCAGCTGCCGCTGCTCAACACTACAATGGCAGACAACAATGCAAACCAGCCACAGACTGAACACGGCACAGCCAGTGATTTTTATACAGAGCCCTACGTGGCGGCGGCGTTACCAATAAAAAACCTAAACAGCCTACTTACATAGCCCCCATGCTCCCCACAAAAAAAGTTACAAATTGTTTTGGGCAGTGGCCAATACAGATTTGAAATTTTTTTTCATAATTACAATAACAAAGAATGAAATGCACACACTTATGGATACAATGTTGGTCAAAAGCTAAAATTTTCTCACAGTCTATAAAGACAGTCCTGATCATTCATCAAAGTAAAATTGCAGTGTTTTTCTCAAAGTCTGAGTAGTAAAAGAAAATGCACACAGAACTAGTGGATTTCCATGCAGTCTTGAAGAAGTAGTGTTGTCCTTTCAATGAAAGAAAGTGCTGACTCTCGACATGCAGACAGGTAATGGGCCACAGCAGAGTCAGTCGACGTTGAAGACTATCGGTAGGTAGGTCATCACAGAGCAGACCCACTGTAGTCCTGGTAGAGATTACTATTGGTGGGCCACCAGAGGTGCAGACCCACTGCAGTCCTTGTAGAAATAATGGTATTGATGACTCATCAACGGTGTAGACCCACTGTAGTCCTTGTAGAGATGGCCAGCAGCCATCTGCTTGACTGTGCAGGCACACAATCGCCATTGAAGAGTCTTGCGGATAATATAGCAAGTCCATAACCACCACTTGTGCACTCACAAAAATTGTTTTTGAAATGTCCTTAGAACCAGCAATGCTGTTATCCAGTCCCTTACTGAATTATTAACACAAGTGCAAACACTGTCAGTCCCTACTTCTCACATAATGTCCATATACTATGACCAACAGAAACATGTGCAGTGAAATGTAATTTACAAGTTACTTAATTTGATGAACTGGTGTCAATTACAATTTTATAACATAAGAATGCAATAACAAAGGTACAAAATACATCTTTAAAGAACATAACAATACAGACAACATTTGCAGTAGTACAGGCTTTACAAAAGAATCGAAATAGCAAATACATAAGTGTTACAAAAATTACGACATAAGTACATACATAAAAGATCAGAATAAATTTCGAAACATCAACTTCACACATGTGCATTAAAACAGAACACAATAAATAATTTCTAAACATATTTACAGAGAAAACGACATATTATTAATGCAAATTATATTTGAGGATAACAGTATTCCTCATCATAGTGAATGTAGCTGAATATTAGAAAATTTTACAACATAAGTCATATCAGATGAACATACAAAGACAGGAAGAACATAAATACACAAGGGTACACTAACACATAGTGGGATAACACAAGGAAAGGGCAGGGTTTGTTATACTGCAGTATTTTGCAAACAAAACTTCCTTTACTTCTCGGAGATCTCTGTACTTTTCTCATATAACCTCTCAGTGCATTTCTTCAAATTCATCGCAACTCATTCTCTTATATAGGTTACCCCCTCTTAAGCTAACTTAAATCTACTGAGCTCAGATGCTTAACTAAGGGACGAGGTAATGCAGCAGCACAAAACAATTTACACAAACAGCAATGATAAAAAAATGGAAATTGGCAAAAAAGGCAGCAATATTACAACTAATATAAGGCAATGCGCAGCAAACAAGAAAAATAAATCAGTAATAAAATTGGCTTAACCTAGTAATAAAAAGTGATATTCAGTAGCACTATGAATGGCAAACAGCCGCAGCAAATGCTATAACTTATACCTAAACATGACAAAGCTCAAGCAGAAAAAAATGTTACACTAAGGACAACAATGCAGACAAGGACAATGTCCATTCACATCTTAAAGTCTATGTAATTAAAATGGTGCACCACAAAAACGTATTGTAAAAAAATATTACCATGTACTTTAAAAGAAAATTTTGTATTCAGTTACTGTTATTAATCACTTCTTACTGTTCTTTCTATTCAAAGTGCTTCTTTTTCGAAGAATATGGATCATAAAATTATTATTTAATAGATCTGTTGGCAGAAAGTGTTCACATTAGCAAATGCATTTAATTTTATTTTATAAAATCAATGATGCAACACAGCTGGAAAACAGATATCAAATGAAATAAGCAACTATGGACAAAGCATAAAAATATCATTCAATAGTCATGTGACATTTCATAAGTTAGTAGAATTCTCTCAACTCTCGTAGAAAGACGTTTGTTATAATCAGGTGTGAGATGTAAGTATCTTTCTCAGTAATGAGCGTGTCGTATTTGCGGTGCTTTCTACAAAGGAATGTCAATAGCGAGGATAATGGCTTCCCTTTTTTTTTTTACCTGTGCCTCTGAAAGGCACACACTAATGGCTTTCTTTTGTCAGGTGATTGTCGCGCAGCTGGGTGCCCACGACGCATTACGTGCAGGTGGTCACTTAACTGTCTTATCGAAATATTTACGACACCTGTTTCCGCTACAGTGGCAGTCTCATATAAAAATATTTCACGGGTCAAGAATTTGCGTTACAAATCTGTAGAAACAAAATCCTATAAATATAACAGTGTCCAAAAAATTTTCGTCGGCATTGTAATACATTCACGCATTTACATACATTTCATAACTCTTAAAGTACGATTCTTGGTTTCCAACAACCTTTTTCACAAACCAGAGTCCCTAACCACTACTCATTATTCCTTACCTTATTCGTCGACACTTCTTCAATATTTCTTCATAACAGATACTATGCATAATCAAATAACTCTTATACCATCAGCTTATTGATCATAAACATACCGCAACAGCGTAATACACATAGTCATCGTAATAATAACATCATAACACCTCAGTCAAATTCTCAAATCGTCGTAGCTTCCTCCAATAATTTCAAAACCTAAAAAAAATTCTCTGCTCATGTCAAAAGTGTCATCTACCTCAAACGTACCTTAAAAATCATGATCCCATACCAAATACATCATTCAAAGCTCTCTTAATATCACACGGTTCCAAAAATATATGAACATTTCAAAAAGTACAGACAAAATACAATTACATATGTCTGAAGCTATCCAACTGTGTAATTACATAAACATCTGTCACTGATGTAGTAAAAGAAATATTTGTCTCTCTCAGTTAAATGATCAGATAGCTGTGTATTTCTGTGTTAGAGAAATATGGTACCGATGTTTAAAGTTGTATAAGCAAATACCATATTAGCTAGAGCTCCTTGTGCTTGCCATACACATGGTACACAAAGTAAGCGTGTACCCCCCTGAGGATTAATGTAATTATATCCTCAGGTGTTACAGATTACAGCAATGGAATGAAATGTATCACGGAAAACCTTTGTATCATTGTACTTCAAATATCTTTAGAAAATAAATGTTTTAAGTACAAAATTAATCACTAAAGTACGTGTACTGTAGCGATAAACTGTGCGTCTTGTTATAAGATAATTATGTGGAAGTGTCGTAGTTATCGTCCTCTGTAAGCAAAGTTCTGCTGAAGTCAATGTACTTAGCTCGTAATAAACGAAGTGAATTGCTTTGCGTATAAATATCTTAGTTATTACGCTTATTGCCGTGATGAAGAAAGTACTGTGCTGTAACGTATTGCTGTGCTATGGAAAAGGCTGTCTAATTGTAGCTATACCACAAAAGTTGCTACTAAAACTTGTTTTACTTTCCAGAAGAATTCAGAAGAACTGTGCAGATATAAAATAGATAAATCGTTAAAGCAACATTGTAAATTGTCACTCATTTCGTGATAAAATCGTGTAGCTGTCACATATACCACTGTGTCATCTGGTATCTCACAGAAAGTACTTTAAATCCAGAATGTATTTTCAAGTAAACCAAAATGTTGCATTAAAATCTCAGTAGCAGTACTGGTAAATGTTCGAAGTATGTGAGCCTTATGGTCGTTACGTAATCGTGCCACTAACAAGCAAGAATGTACACACACACAACAACACTGTGTCGTCTGTTCACAATAACAATGCACTCGTTAATACTGTCTAAATATGTTCCGTAGGTTGTAGACTGGATATTTAACTTCAAATATTGTTGCATATTAACAGTTTTCCAGTGTGACAAAGCATACTAGAAATGTGAAGTGAAATGTTTTATGGCAAAGACTAAGTTAAAAAGCAGATTATATTTCAATAAACGGTTTTACATGTGAAATGTGGTGTAAACCTTTAATCTTCCTAGTACGCAGAGTTTCAACTTCAACGCAATTATCATGTGGTATACGTCGAATTCTGTAAAGTCCATTGTAAACTAGAAAGAATTTGTGACTCAAGTGTTTCTTCTTATGTGACAATGAATGAGCTTTAATGAGAACTTTCTGACCAATATGTAATTTCTTTGCATTTGCTTTACTGTGTAATTTTCTCCTTTTGTCTGCAGCAGAATTTATATTTTTAATAGCCAAATCAATTATGTCTTTGTGTCGAAGTTTACGCTTTTTCGGAAAAGGTACAAGCTCTCTGATTCTGTTCAGTGGTTCTTTATTCTTCAGTACAAGAACAGGTGGTAAAGCAGTGGAGTCATGAGGCATTTCATTCAGCACGTTTTGAAATAAGTGTAAATAACTGTCCCAATGCTGATGCTTTCTGTGACAATAAAGTCTGCAAAGCTTATTGATTTCTTTCATAATCCGTTCAGACGGGTTACAATGTGGTGAGTACAATGAAATAAAAACAGATTTGATTTTATGGTTACGAAGCATGCGTGACCAAACAGCAGATCCGAATTGCGGTCCGTTATCTGAAATTACTTTACTAACGTGTCCAACTTTACGTAAGAAATTTTTAACAAAGGCGTTGGATATAGACCGTCCAGTGGCTTTACGTAACGGAATGAAAGAAACAAATTTCGAAGTAAGTTCAACAGCGACTAGAACGTACGAAAATCCATTAGATCTTCTAACAAGCGGTCCCAAGAGATCAACAGCAGCAAATTCTTTTAATTTAGTAGGAATGATAGGAAACAATGGAGCACGATGCGAGATAGTAGATGGTTTCGCCTTTTGACAAAGTTTACAAATATACAAGACTCTTCGAATTCTCTTTCCCATATTGTTAAAATAACAAGTCGTTCGAAGAATATGATAACATTTTCGTGGACCAAAATGTGCATAGCTGAAATGAATGTACCAAATGAGCTTATTAACAAAATCGTCTGGAATGCAAAGTACCCATAGTTTGTCATCAACAGAGCATCGTTTGAACAGTATGTTGTTTCTAACCAGATAATAATGCCGAATCTGTGTGTGTGTCTTTTCATGCCATTTACTTTTGATGTCTTTCCAAATCGGATCTTTATCTTGTTCATGAGCAATGTCCTTTAAAGATGTGGTGATGAAGTTTTCAAAGGCGACTTTCTGAATGTAAAGAATACTGAAATTTTTCTCGAGGTTGCTTTCTGTGTTACTTTTCTCAAGCCCAGCCGGTGCGCGTGACAGTGCGTCCGCAACAATGTTCTCCTTGCCGGGAATGTAGACTATTGTGAAGTGGAATTCTTGCAGAAACAATGCCCAACGTTTTAACCTGTCATGATTTAATTTTGAAGACATAAGAAATTGTAATGCACGATGATCACTGTATACTTTTACGTGCTTACCATAAAGAAAGAAACGGAATTTGTTAAATGCCCAAACGATAGCTAAAGCTTCTAATTCAGTAACAGAATAATTTTTTTCAGATTTTGTTAGCACTCGGCTAGCAAAATCAATGGTTTTCTGAACGGTAGTGTCATTTTCTATGGCTTCTTGAAATAAATGGGCACCAAGACGGACTTTAGAAGAATCTGTACTAAGGCAGAAATCTTATGACAGATCTGGATGAGCTAGTATTGGCGCGTTAAGTAGCGATTCTTTCAAAGAATTGAATTCCAAGTGTGTTTGTTCGTCCCAGTTCCAAATAGTATTTTTTCCAGTGAGAGAACAAAGTTTTGGTGTAACTAGAACTTGCATATTCAGAAAACGACGGTAAAAATTTACGAGCCCCAGAAAACTGCGGACTTGTTTTTTTGTGGATGGAACTGGAATGGCTCTGATTGCTTCTAACTTTTCAGGATCCGGCTGAATGCCTTCAGAAGAAATAATATGTCCCAAAAACTTCACTTTTGTCCTACCGAATTCAGACTTTTCCAAGTTAACTGTAATTCCAGATGCTGCAAAAATATGTAATACGCTGTTGAGGATGCGATTATGTTGTTCCCATGAGGCTTCTGCTATCAGAATATCGTCCACATATAAGGTGATGTGACGTTTTAAGAGCTCAGGTAATATGGAATTTAGCCCGCGAATGAATGCTGCCGAGGAAATGTTCAAACCAAAAGGAAGTTTCCGAAACTGATAACAAACGCCGAAACAAAGGAAAGCTGTGTATTTTCTACATTCTGGATGAAGTTCGATCTGATAATAGCTGGATCTGAGATCAATGGAAGACAACACTTTTACACCATTAAAATTTTGAAGAAGTTCTTCCAACGTTTGCGGCCTGTCTGTTTCAGGAATAATGATAGTATTAATTTGTCTCGAATCTAAGACAAGCCTGATCGATCCATTTTTCTTCTCAACAACGTGTAATGGATTGTTTTATGAGCTTACTGCAGGCTCAATAATGCCCTCGTCAAGCATAGATTGTATTTCTGTTCTAACACGGTCCCTATAATGTGCTGGAATTACGTATGGTCTAACACAAAATTTAGTATTCTCACGAACACGAAATTGGTATTGAAATCCCTTGATTGTTCCTGTTTTGTGAGTAAAAACTGTGGAATGTGCTTGTAAAATCTCAAAAAGGTCCTGCCTATCAGTGTCATTACAATTCTCAATTGTTTGAATTTTATTCTGAATTAACTCATTAGATTCAAATGTGCCGTCGATATCATCCCTGTCAGTACTTGCAGAGCAACTGTTAGTGTCTAGTTCCGTAGAAAATTCCGAACTGTTGTCTAACAGAAGGTAAAGCCGATTAATTTCCTCGTCATGGTTTGAGAGCCAATCTTCCAATTTCAAAGCTATTGACTTACCTTCTTTCTCTAAACTTATTTCAGCATCGTGAAAGTTTAAGATTGCTTTGTATTCATTCAAAAAGTCTACTCCCAGTATAACTTCCGTCGACAATAATGGAACAATAAGAAAGTTCATAGAGAAGCTGTGGCTTTGATAAAAGAATTCTAAGTTGGTTTGTTGGCGTACATCTACACTTATTCCAATGACTGCACCTTGTAATTTAATCTTGCGTAACGGAAGTGTAGGGCAATCGTTCGATTTGTTGCATTTGCTAAAAGCTGTTTCACTAATTACTGAAATGGGACTGCCTGAGTCAAGTACTGCCGTAAATTTTACGTCATTTACAGTAATGTGAATCACAGGATATGCAATGTTGTTATGTTTTACGTCGTGTTCCTGGAGTAATATGTCCCTAATGTCTTCCATTTTAACGTAATTACTAGCTACGGCAGCTGCGTCGTCAGTTTCATAAGTACGTTTTGTGGCTGCCAGCGGTATGAGTCATTGCCTATTGTGTCTTTGTTGGCGCGCGTCGTTATTGGGATTTGGAGACCTGACTTCTACAAATTCACCTTGTCGAGAGGGCCCTGCTCTGTTTGAATTCCGCCAGTTCTGCTGCAATTCAGGTCTGTCGTTACGATCATATCGTCTGTCGTCATGTCGGTAGTTTCCATAGTTTCTTTCTTGTCGGTCACGTGGTGGAGAATTTCTCTCTGAATCGTAACTGCGCACTAGACAGTTGCGTCTTAAGTTATTCTGTCTCCCTTGATAATAATTATTTTGGTTCCCATATTGACTGTTTCTCTGATTGTCTCTGTGATAGTCACTACTGCGGAGAGGTGATCTTTCCCTGTAATTATTACTACTCTGCCAACGGTTGTCATACGGGTGGTGTCCGTTTTGGTCACGATTTGTGTTGTGAGAATAGCCTTGTCGTGTCCATTTATTATTTCTTTCATCGCGGAATTGCGACGGATGTGACCTGTAATTGTTGTGTTCCTGTTTTCGCGTTCCGCGATTGTCAGTGTCAATTTCTAATTCTTGTAAGAGTCCCTGAAAAGCTTCAACATCGTCTTTGCAACGGCCTGTCAAAATAATATGCCGTAAATGTTCAGGCAATTTGATTAAGCAAATGCGGATTAGTTCTGACGGGCTGTATGGGTTTGAAAGATACTGATTCTTATGTAACATGTCTTCAAAATATTTGACAAGACTGGAAAATTCAGATTGTTCGAAATGTTTCATCATTATGATGCTATGTTTTAGTCGGTCTTGTGTGGCTTGGGACCAATATGCTGAGAGGAAGGCATGGTAAAATTCTCCTTCACTGTGGCAATCGTGAATGACCGATCGCATTCTTACAGCTGGTTCATTCTCTAAGTAGCCACACATAAATTCTAATCTGTGTTCTAATGACCAGTTGGGAGGAAAACAATGAGAGAATTGATGGAGCCACGCATGTGGATGAATGTCGTTGCCAGAATTCTTAAATGTTTTGAATTTACGTGCAGTAATGAACAGCTTATAGTCAAAATCATCGTGTCGGCGGGTCGCATGTCGGTCATTGTTACGTCGTTTCAGCGGTTCCATCTCAAAATTCGGTGTACTTTGCCAATTTCTTTCATAATCTCCAAAGTTCCCTGTGTTATTATTTTGTGGCAGTTCCGTATTTTTATGTCCCTCTTCCCGTATTGGTGTCCGAGAGTCCTCTGAAATACGTAATTCTTGTATTACCTGTGTCAGCTGATCTTGTACTTCCCAGATTTCTCTTTGGTGTTGCGTATTAATTTGATTTTGATTTTGTTTGAATTTCCTAATTTGTTCGAACTCTTCTGTGTCATTAAAGACTACCGGTTTTGTGTCACTCAGATTATCATCTACCTTCGTAGATAAATTATTTAGCTGATCCGAAAGTTCAACTACTTTCTCTGATAATGAACTAATGTCCTCCATGTGTCTTTCTGAACCAATTTTCAGAGTATCTACTGTGTCCTTCAAGTTTTCTTGAGTTTGTGCAAGTTGCGTAACAGAATCGGTAGATGCAACTGAGTCAATTTTAGCTTGCAAGGTCTCATGATTTTCATGAACAATTGTTTGCAGTTCTTTTATGGCTACTTCGTGATTCTGTAATGCATTTTCATGCCTCGAAAAAATAGGTTGGAAATGCTCACAAATTTGTGTTTTTACATCATTACATACTTGTTGACATTTCGATTCGATTTAATGTAATTCAGTAGTTAAATCTTCCCGTGTTTGTTCAAGCGTATGTTCCACTGAGTCTAACTTTTGATGCTTTTGCTCCATTGCGTCTAACTTTTGCTGTGTTTGTCTCTGATTTTGTTCCATTGTGTCTAACTTTTGAAGATTTTGTTCCATTGTGTCTAACTTTTGAAGCTTTTGCCCCATTTGTTTCTGATTTTGTTCCATTTGTTGCATTAATTGCAATAATAATGTATTAGTGTATGGAATCTGTTTTTGTATGCTTTTTGGCAGTGCATTTTCACCGGCAACATTTACATTTTGACAGGCAGAAAATATGTCTTGACTCATTTGAGAAAACGGTGAGGACCCATAACCTAAGTCTACAGTATTTGCAATATTGTGTTCTGTCATTTCGAATACCTGAGGCGAGCTGTTGCCGACTGATCGATCGATAATTGTTCCCTGTTCACTACTTGTTTCATTGTCTACACCATTATTTGCCGCCCGCTCCATTTCCCTATGCACAATTACCAAATTACTGCTTCGAATGTCTGTTAATTCACTACACAGTGCTGCTGATAAGCGACGCTCGTCGTCACTATTATTTCTCAGTTTACTTTGGAGCCTAGTGTTACGTTTTTCACACGCCATTATTGTCACAATATTTCACACAATAACACATAAAAGCACAATTTGAAGAGCAAAAATAAGAGAACACATTAACATAGCACTGAAAATAATATCTAGTTAATTGGAAGCGCAGCTGCGAAACACTTGGTGCAAATCTACATGCATGCCACAACTGTTTTACTGTACAACAATGAAAAACTACAACTACAAAGGAGATTCTCTCTATGATTACGCGCTAGCAATAAACAAAGGCTACACTAACTACACAAACTACAAGAAAAAATCAGAAGATTCCAGTGAGGTATCCTTGGCTAAGGGTCGACATATGAAACATCCCCTTAGAAAAATTATACACGACTGTGCTTAAACTGACACACAATATTTTTAGCGCAACGCAATCTGACTTTCAATAATCCCTACAAAAGAATGGCCCTGACTAACATTAACCTATACCTTTCACAAATCACTTACCTCACAAAAAATCTTCGTTACTCGAACTACTGCAATACAGCGAGCACCACTACTGCCAGCTAAATAAAAGATTCAAACTACGGAAGGCACTAACTACTGATAGGCATAGTTAGCAAATGAAAGATTTTAAGAGAGAACAAACAGTGTATTTACCTTAATAGTCAAAATATATATGATAGTTCATGACATTCGGTCTTACAAATTACAAAACTCCGCCATCTCTCTCCCCACGTCCACCACTGCTGGCGGCTCACCTCCAACTGCGCAACGCTACGCGCTGTTAGCATCCAGCTGCCGCTGCTCAACACTACAAAGGCAGACAACAATGCAAACCAGCCACAGACTGAACACGGCACAGCCAGTGATTTTTATACAGAGCCCTACGTGGCGGCGGCGTTACCAATAAAAAACCTAAACAGCCTACTTACACCTGCACCACGGTGATAGGACACGTTGCGTCGTCTGCAGTAGCGCATCAAATGCGTCATGTAATGTGCATAAAACGATAGCATAAAAACTATGTAAATCGCCACATATCAGTATTGATGAGTCACTTTATTGACACAGTTCCATTAAAAAAATCTAGTATATCACTGTGGAGTATGTATACTCTGAAAGATTCCCGTGTAGCCTCCTTGCTTGGGACGCCAGATGAAAGTCGATGTCATCAAGCCCTGAATGAAAATTGCGCAACGGATAACTGGGGAGGGGAGCTTGAGAGCGCTACCTAGAGAGCGTGCCCTTTCTGTGCGATACTAGGCAAGGAGCTGGAGGGCTCACACGCTGATGTGTAGGTCCCTGCATTCTGTATCTTTTCTTTCAAATGAATTCCATTAACTTAACTTTTTTGTGATTTTTAAGATATGTTAAAGATTGATGACAGTTCATTACCTATTTATTTGAAACATTATCACTCGATTTTACAGCGATTGCAGCAATTGTTCCAGTTTTCATAAATTACAACTTTACAACTTATAGCTCAGGTATATTATATACTAATCTGCACGCACATTTATACGGGCAAGACGGAATTGTGTTGGCAAAATGTATACCACCAAAGTCTCCCAATATTTTACGTAGGACATCCACTATTTGGGGAGGATAACGGGCAAACTGGGGACCAGATACATTAACACAGGGGGTCAAATTTCCGAAATTAAACGAGAACATCATTTCCTTACACAATCCAAAGCTGGAAATAAAAGAATCAGTACAAATATTCAAATACCTCTCTTCCATGCGTGAACATTGAGACAGACGCACTGAGGGTACGTCTTCTGTGACATTCCTAGAATATGGCGGGCACCCGGAGGTCTTCCTGGGCCCCAGTTGAGGGGATGGTCGAACCACTTGGTCGCGACCAACCTCTCCACCCGAAATCTTGTGACATTGGAACGTCTTTGACTTTTACCTGCCTGTGATGTCTCTCTGATCCCCTACCCAGAAGTGAGGTTGGCACTACTATTCTACAGAACTACTTCACAACTAAGATTTGGCCACGCTTTACGGAAAGGTGTGAGGAGGATTAGGAAAGTTCATGTGCAGATTCACATCACGTACAAGAAATACATAATACACGTCACATATAAATACGTATTATGAAGCCTGACGCATTTCTTTCCACCAGTCCACATGGGTTCTGTAGCACTCGCGGCCGGCCGCGTCGTGCAATAAAATTGGCGGTGGGGCCGCCTCTGTTTGTATTTCCTGGTGCGAGCGAGCAGCGAAACCTGCTGCTTGTGGAGCGCAACTACTGTACCGTTTCAACTCCTGGATTTCAATACAAGTATAACTTTCTCTGTGCACAACGGAAAGAACTGGACCTGTATGTCGAATTCATTCGTAGACATTCACACGGGGAATGTATTTAGTACAGTATATCTTGTGTGGAACAAACCGGGGCCGCACGCCGTGGCCGCGCAGTTACAGGCGCCATGTCACTGACTGCGGCCACTCTCGCCGAAGGTTCTAGTCCTGCCTCGGGCATCGGCGTATGTATTGTTCTTAGCATAAGTTAGTTTAACTAGAGTGTAAGTTTAGTGACCGATACACTAAGCAGTTTGGTCCCTTTATTTGAACATTTTGAAGAAACCAGGGAATTTCAAGCAGGATTTAGGTGTCGTGAGGTTCTCCTCACGTTGTGTACAATCGACGTTTAACTGATAAACTGGCTAAAGGTAAAGTATAACCCAAAGACATTCCAGTCTGCAGGACTCAATCAGTTGTTGACCTTGTATGTGTGATCTTTCTTACATGCATGAAAGCCAACGTATTCGTGCAATTATTCCGCAAGCCCTATTCTGAACCACTATTAATCGCAGGTTCGTTGAGAACAGAACTCTTCGCAGCGATTGGGGAAAACCACAAGAAAACAAATCTCTAAAAGAAAAAGAAGAAACAAAAGTTGTTTCACAAATCTACTGCTGTACGGGGTTTCCAGGCGACTAGAGGTATACAGAAACATTTGTTTATACTTTCATTTTGGTTTGTTGGTTGATTTGCGGGAGGGGACCAAACAGCAAGGTCATCGGTCCCCTCGGTTTAGGGAAGGATGGGGAAGGAAGTCGGCCGTGCCCTTTCAGAGGAACCATCCTGGCAGTTGCCTGAAGCGATTTAGGAAAATCACGGAAAACCTAAATCAGGACGGCCGGACGCGGGTTTAAATTGTCGTCCTCCCGCATGCGAGCCCAATGTGCTAACCTCTGCGCCACCTCGCTCGGTATTTCCATGTATATTAAGATTTAGTACTTAATTTGTTCAACATTGTACGCAGTAGCTCAGACATTTCCATGTGTGTTGGCACATTTCAGTGTGGACACTATTTGTGGCTCGACAGACATCTAAACGGTACTTCACTTCCCGACACATGTTCATAAGCATGACAGATATTATGGCCTCTACTGCGCCATAGATCCTTTCTTAATATCTACCAGATCTCGAACCTCTATTCTATAAACAGTATTCTTGGTAACTTCTACGCTCTGACATCCAGCGAAGTCAGATCGGGAGACGGAGGGGACCAGGAATAAGTCCCCCGCCACCCACCCCCCCTCCCTCCCTACCCATCCGATAAAAGGCTCCGAAAACGTCTCATGCAGAAATGCGGTAACATCCTCATGATAGTTCTCTCGATATAAGGATTTTCTTGTCTATACCTCTAGCCCAGACAACCTGTAAATCACTCATTTCTTTTGGTAGCAGAAATCTATAGCGGATAACAGATTGGAGAATAATTAACCAAGAATTATCTTCTTCGTTGCCACCAGCAACAATTCCGAAAACATCGATAATGCGCAGCCAGCTCGCGCAATTCGCACAACGTATAGTTCCGTGGGCAGAGATGACTATGCTATTTCAGTGCTTCTGAACTTTCTCTAAGCTTTTGATTCAGTAGTGCACCTGGTACGTGATGGAATACGATTGTGCAAGATGTTGCACTGTCTGCGGCTGTAGTGAAAACTTCGAGGCAAACATGACGGAGTTCGGAATGAATACTGCCTGCCAAAAAAAGTGAAGGACCCAGAAGGCACTATGGAATGTCGATGGAACTTCGTTCACGTACACACTATCGGCGGGTAGAATGACCACCGGGTTACGGTTACCGGGCCTGATAGGAGATATAAGAGACGTCAATAGCATCGTATGCTGTCACTGCGAAGGATAGGGAGAAGTCACGTAGCGTGGGAGGCAGCGTTATCAGCATCTGACTCAGTCTGAAACGGGCCTCAAGGTGCATTCTCGTTTGCCCAGGTAGTCCAATCATGCAATATTTACTGGGTATTAGGGAATGGCCTGTGGCCCAAAGTTGGATTGTATGGGAACGTGGGGGCAGGCACATTTGCCACTTCTGACCATCACAAGGAAGTCACAAGTTTGAAACGGGCCTCAATGTGGATCCTCGAGGGCCAGGTAGTCCAATCATGCAATATCTATATTTATTGGATATTCGGAAGTGACCAGTGGCCCAGTGTTGGACTGCATTGCAACGTGGGGAGCAGGCATACTTGCCAACGCACCAGCAGATCACTTCTGACAATCACAAGTAAGGATCGCCATATTGTCCATCAAGCACATCTCAAAACTTTCAGATCTGCGCCTGCCATCCGAGAAAAGTAATAGACTGCCTGCCACGTACTGTATCATCCTGCATCATTGGTCGCTAGGAGACTACCTAGACTTTCGTTCACAACAAAACCCAAAACCTGCGTTTGGAGTTGCACCATTACTACGAAGCATGGACTGCTGAGGGCGGCACCACATTGCGTTGACCGACGAATCGCTTTTCTCAACCACTGCGAATGACAATCGTCGGCGAGTATGGCGACGGCGTGATGAGAGGTCTCATTGTTCCAGTGATTTGGACAGGCACACTGGAGTAACTCCTGCCGTCATGGTGAGTAGAGACGTCAGGTAGACTTCAAGTCATGTTAGATAGTGAAAGAGGGAACTGTGACGACACTACGGAATGTCAGGGACAGCGAACGTTCTCATGTGCTGCCTTTCATGCCACTATCTTGGTGCCATTTTTCAACAGGACAATCCTCGCCCAAACATGGCACGTGTGTCTATGAAGTCTAAGTGATGTTGAGGTCCCCCCTCCCCCACGACCAGAAAGATGCCTAGATCTACACTCCTGGAAATTGAAATAAGAACACCGTGAATTCATTCTCCCAGGAAGGGGAAACTTTATTGACACATTCCTGGAGTCAGATACATCACATGATCACACTGACAGAACCACAGGCACATAGACACAGGCAACAGAGCATGCACATTATCGGCACTAGTACAGTGTATATCCACCTTTCGCAGCAATGCAGGCTGCTATTTTCCCATGGAGACGATCGTAGAGATGCTGGATGTAGCCCTGTGGAACGGCTTGCCATGCCATTTCCACCTGGCTCCTCAGTTGGACCAGCGTTCGTGCTGGACGTGCAGACCGCGTGAGACGACGCTTCATCCAGTCCCAAACATGCTCAATGGGGGACAGATCCGGAGATCTTGCTGGCCAGGGTAGTTGACTTACACCTTCTAGAGCACGTTGGGTGGCACGGGATACATGCGGACGTGCATTGTCCTGTTGGAACAGCAAGTTCCCTTGCCGGTCTAGGAATGGTAGAACGATGGGTTCAATGACGGTTTGGATGTACCGTGGACTATTCAGTGTCCCCTCGACGATCACCAGAGGTGTACGGCCAGTGTAGGAGATCGCTCCCCACACCATGATGCCGGGTGTTGGCCCTGTGTGCCTCGGTCGTATGCAGTCCTGATTGTGGCGCTCACCTGCACGGCGCCAAACACGCATACGACCATCATTGGCACCAAGGCAGAAGCGACTCTCATCGCTGAAGGCGATACGTCTCCATTCGTCCCTCCGGTCGTATGCAGTCCTGATTGTGGCGCTCACCTGCACGGCGCCAAACACGCATACGACCATCATTGGCACCAAGGCAGAAGCGACTCTCATCGCTGAAGGCGATACGTCTCCATTCGTCCCTCCATTCACGCCTGTCGCGACACCACTGGAGGCGGGATGCACGATGTTGGGGCGTGAGCGGAAGACGGCCTAACGGTGTGCGGGACCGTAGCCCAGCTTCATGGAGACGGTTGCGAATGGTCCTCGGCGATACCCCAGGAGCAACAGTGTCCCTAATTTGCTGGGAAGTGGCGGTGCGGTCCCCTACGGCACTGTGTAGGATCCTACGGTCTTGGCGTGCATCCGTGCGTCGATGCGGTCCGGTCCCAGGTCGACGGACACGTGCACCTTCCGCCGACCACTGGCGACAACATCGATGTACTGTGGAGATCTCACGCCCCACGTGTTGAGCAATTCGGCGGTACGTCCACCCGGCCTCCCGCATGCCCACTATACGCCCTCGCTCAAAGTCCGTCAACTGCACATACGGTTCACGTCCACGTTGTCGCGGCATGCTACCAGTGTTAAAGACTGCGATGGAGCTCCGTATGCCACGGCAAACTGGCTGACACTGACGGCGGCGGAGCACAAATGCTGCGCAGCTAGCGCCATTCGACGGCCAACACCGCGGTTCCTGGTGTGTCCGCTGTGCCGTGCGTGTGATCATTGCTTCGACAGCTCTCTCGCAGTCTCCGGAGCAAGTATGGTGGGTCTGACACACCGGTGTCAATGTGTTCTTTTTTCCATTTCCAGGAGTGTATATGTGAATGAATGTGTGGTGTCTGGTCTTTAGGACATGTCCAAAGGAACAGACACCACACATTCATATCACTGATTCACCTCGATGGACAATGAGTCCACCACCTTCAGCGTGAATGCTCAGTTGCGTTCGGCCTCTGGCGGGAATCTCCATGGAGGATATGGACGAAACTGCAGGTAGGTGGTACTTGGTGAGAATGTGCGTCGGCCACGAGGCGTATCGAGATAGTCCGCGCGATTGCGATAAACCCTGTCTCCTAGTGGCGCAGTCGTTAAAGCAGCTGCCTAGTGAAAAGGAGATCCTGGGTTCGAATACCGGTCCAGAACACATTGTCATTTGTTATCGCTGATTCTGCATAAATTCCCTATGCAGATGACATCAATAGTTCTTTGCCTTTCACCCGCCTTTTCCATCTTCAATTTATACTTTATCCACAGATCTGTCCCCAAATGAACATTTGTGAGACAAGCTCGAATGTCAGCTCAGTCCTAGTGGCAGTATGCAGAATATCAACCACAAGTTAAAACAGCTTTGGGGCAGTCTGCCTCATGAGAGGATTGTGACAGCCTTCTCAACCGAATCAGTGCACGCGTCCAGGGCAGGCGGTGTGCCTAGTGATTAGTGGGCTCGCAGTGTAAATCTCTTGGAAATTTCACTCTATGTTGTAATCACTGAAGTAACATCACATACCCATCAGTCCGTGAAATTTCATTACGCTTCCTCATCCTCTACTGGATCCTTCACTTTTGTTGTGAGGCAGCGTACGTTGTTGTGAAAATTAACTTTCATGATGGTAACCAACCCCTGACATTATTTACAAATACTGAGAAACACGTTGAAGGCTATCATACAAATTTTTTGAAAGAAACGGAACGAAAAACTAAAAGGAAAGGCGAGTTATAAGCCAATAGGAAGATGTAATGGTGGTGGTAGCAGTAAAAGACACGAAACAAATACAAAAGAGTGCCACCACCAGAGGAAGTGTGACTCACTTGGCAGGAAACAAAGTGGCCACAAGCCGTGGGAAGCGCCAGATAAGATAACCCCGCATCTGCTTTGATTGCACTTTATTTCAGGCGCCGGATTAAACGACGACGTCACACGTCAGCAGGAGGGCGTTCCAGGGGAAGTACGGTTTCGGTAGCTCCCCACAAAAAAAAAAGGAACGAAAGAAATCGAGGCCGGAAAAGCGGGGAGGGCAATAGAGATGAGACAAGGCACGGGGGAATCCACTGACGGCAGCAGCCAGAATAAATGAAAGTTAAACCAATCCCGTAGAATAGAGGGCGTGGTCGCGGGAGCGTACCCCTCCAGTAGCTGCGGATCTTCTTTTACTGCCGGATGTTCGGAGAGGGGCGGAGCTAAAAAAAGAGAAAAAAGCCTCCCCCGAATGTCTCCCTTCTGCCCCTACCAGCTCGGAACCACGACCTCGTGAACGAAAACAGTCTTCGGGAGAATTCAAAACCCGATGGCCGCGCTCACTGCCGCTGACTCGGCGCCGCGCGGCGTCGCACCGGTATCTCCTTGTAACAAAAGAAGGCGGCAATCGACTCAGCCTGGACCAGCAAGGACACCGATAGCGTGAGGGTGCCACCCGTCACAGCGTACTACCAGTGCAGATCACACTGGCTGGGCACTACATTGAAAACCCGCTATCAAAATACACCTTCAAGGATAAGGTCTTCTCTTTGACACATGAGTTAACGGGCAGATACTCATTATAGGAGTACATGATAACTAATTCGGACCAAATGAAACACAAATTTCACAGTAAAGGGTGCCAAAGAGCCACATCTATACGCAATATATCTCCTCTGGCAGAAACACATACGTGTATCCTCTCAAGAAAACGATCATAAAGGCGCCGAATAGCATTCTGCTATAGGCTGTCAGAACCACCTTGCACCTTCTGTTGCAATTTGGCAATGGTTCCTGCAGGCCCTGAAGTGCGAGTAAGTTCCCGCATAGGGTAATGTGGGGGCAAGTGAATGTTTTCAACTTTGTGGGCCCCCACTGAGATAGTAAATATTTTATTACGCATGTTAAATTGTAAAGACGAATAGATCACAGTTACAAGTTCTGTACGATAAAGGTATACTGCTTCAAAGTCTATTCTTCTTCCCTGTAAATAACAAAATTTTTAATGTTGAAACAACGTAAAAATTACAAATTAGTGAGTGTAACAATGTTAACCCCCATACAATTACACACAGTATGGTAGCCTACACTTTTTAACTATTCCAGTAGTTGCTATATGCATTTCCCACGGCGTAACTGAGGAGGACCAGCAGCCCCAAGCAAATTTCGTGAAACCACGCCTTGCACTTATCACACCAGGCCCATTCCCCTTTCATCCCATGTTTGATGTTCGGTGTTACAAGGTATGTTTTATTTTCAAATTCAGCTTCAGGTGATGATGAAGATGTATCCTCTTCTGCTCTTCAAGGTTTCTTTTGAACGTCCAGCGCTTTTCTGCAGCCCCTCCACCTTTTTTCTTTGGGACTTTCCAAAATGCAATTGTCTCTTCCCTCTCGTAAGACTGACATGAACTGGTGAAGTCAGATGACAGGCTGAATTTTTCTCTCTTCTCGCACGTACAGTTCAAATGGCTCTGAGCACTATGGGACTTAACTTCTGAGGTCATCAGTCCCCTAGGACTCAGAACTACTTGAACCTAACTAACCTAAGGACATCACACACATCCATGCCCGAGGCAGGATTCGAACCTGCGACCGTAGCAGTCGCGCGGTTCCGGACTGCGCACCTAGAACCGCTCAGCCACCCTGGCTGGCGCGCGTATAGCGCCGATCGTTTTCGCAGGGATTGGCAAAACAGAAGAACATGATTGTGATAATGATGATGATGATGATTATGATGTTGCTGAGCTCTGCCTTTCCGAATTTCTTGCAGGGCTGGAAGGAGTTGCAGGGCCTGAGTTTACTACGGATTCTGTGGTGACAGAGCTTTTGGATGATTTCTGTTTGGAATACATTTATTTAGGAAAAGATTCTTGCCACTTGTACGCAACTTGTGTAGCAACTATTCTCCAACATAATGGCGTCTGAACTACGCACTCGGGCTGGGCAGTAGAATAGTTTCTCATTTCTATCCATATAGCCTCATGATTCAGAAAGCCTCATCCTGCCTTATGTGATCAATTGGCGACAGATGAGGCGATCTTGATGGCCAGAGAGGTTGCACACCACGAAGAGCACTTTGCGTCGCAGCAGCTTCTGTGGTCGGCCATTGTCGTGCTGAGAAAGCACATCATCTTCCTGTCGAAGAAACTGCAGTAGCCTGGGGATATCATACTGTGCAATGTAGTGGGCACTGGTTGCTTTACTCCGCGAAACACCACATGTGATCGCAAGTTGTAACATACGACCCCGTACACCGTGAAGCCTGAGAGGCAACCTGTGTGTCGTGGGCGAACACACGCCTTACAAGTGTATGTCTATCCCTCACATACAGTCAGAACCTACTCTCATCACTGAAGACGAGCACCATTCCAGTCTCCATCAGCTCTTTCATAACAGTGAAGTTGCTACACTTCGGCGTGTCGTGTATATCAGAGGAAGCTTGGCCAGAGACACACGCGACCTGCTGCAGTCATACGCTTCCCAAAGCTCCCTGATGACTCATCATGTGCAACATCTGCTCAGATTTCGACCCTGGATGACGTCCCGTGGGCCACTGCTGTCTGCACAATGCTTCCATGTTGACGTGCGTCTGCTTTACCTAGACGTCCAGAACCTGGCCTACAGATGCGGCAAAGTTACAGAGCCCACTGTCGAAAGCAGCGACACACCATTGATACTTTGTGTCTACAATGTCCAGAAATCCGTCGAGACGTCCATCCAGCTTCCCGCGGGCCCACAATGCGACCCAGCTCAAATGACTGAAGTGGATCAACAGGAGTACGTACTCGTCGGTGGGGCGTCGCTAAAACCTAGAGCAAATGTTGAAAATATTGTTCACGTCTAAACCCATCACATTTACTGCCTGCAGAGTTAAAACAAAGGGTGCACAGACAGCTCACTTGAGCGACGTCTGATCGCCGATGACCGTGACAAATGAATCACTGAAGCTACAGCCTCTTTGGGTACCCCTGTGTCGTTGAATACAGTCCTTGCATTTTTTTCAGCTGTGTAATATAGACATGGGGCTGCAGCATAGTCGTTACGAAGAGATTACTGTTTGGTCTCTTTCAGTCTATGACGACTTGTCTCCATCCCAATACCACTCGTAGAGTGTTCGAGTAAAAACTATTACAACTGCTATCAGACCAGGCTTAATAGTTGCAACATAGCGCTTGCAGCCCGTCTCCGCCTCCCTGCTGCTGAATATTACTGGTTTAAAGAGGCTATCAGTCTCCTACTCACCCCGCACGCCAGGACGGAATCAGTGTACCCAACTATCTATATCTAGAGTATATTCTTTGCGAGAGTATATTCTCTGCTCAAGCGTGAGAAATTTTCTAGATGTTTCTCTGCGCAAGCGTGAGAAATTTTCTAGATGTTTGCGCAACGTGTATCTGACAAGGGGATCCAGCCTACTCGTCATTACCGAACCCGCCCAAATTTATGGTGTATGCAAGACTTGGCGACAAATAGAAATGACAGATTTAGGAGTTCCGGAGGGCTAAGAATTTGTAAAAAAAAAAAAAAAAAAGCATTTGATACGCACGTCGGGGAAGGCATGAGCCACATGCGAGAGGTTGATGAAAAATAACGCCTCTGATCTTTTTACTTGAAAATTGTAAAGCTTTTTAAATGAAACAAACGTTATTAACATTCGGATCTTTTCTCATACCTACAGTTTTAATTCTCAACATTGTCACCCTAGCGATGAAGATGTTTGCCCCAGCGAGAGACCAATTTATTGATTTTGTCACTGTAGGTTGTTGGAATTTGTTGACGGAGTCACAATCTCACCTCTACTTGCACCGCTTCATCATTATGAAAGTGAAGTTGTCGAAGGTGTTTTTAAGTTTCGGAAACAAATGAAAATCGGATGGAGCTAAGTCGGGGCCATATGGAGGATTATCGATGACAGAGAAGTGAGGCTCCATATTGTTTCAGGTGTCTCACGGTTCGTGTGTGGTCTGGCATTTTTATGATAAAGGAGAGGCTGCTCCATGTATGGACGAACTCTGAATTCGTGCCTTAAGTTTTTGACGCACCCGCGAAGATACATTACCCCCACGCCGAATATTAATTGCTACAATTCGGAGCCCTCTAGCAGCAGAGGCTTGCAAGTTGCGTCAGCCAAGCGGAAAGCCAACGGAGTAATGTAACACGTCCACGGATACTGAGAACACAATAAAAAGTTAGGAGACGTTACTTTTCAGTACGCCCTCCTATCTTAACGTAGTATGCAGGGAGCGGAAAGAGTGCAGAACGGTAATCCGACGGTCTTGGAGTCGAGACCCTATGTGACAAGTTCTTAATCTCAGTTTTTACGTCATTTACACTACAAATAAACCGAAATGTTGTTCGTCATATTGCATGTACTTCCACCGTCGGAGGGTGGCACAGGTCTTAAAGTTCCACCGCCACACCTTCAACGCGGTATGCTCGGCTGTCATTCAGCCGTTGCTTTGAGTCTTCTCTCACTTGTCCACTAAAACAGTTGGACCTGATCTGAACCGTTGACGCTGTGTATTAGTATACTGCCACAAAAAATATAGCATTTATTAATATTTTCATAAAAGATTTGAAAAAATAAGCCAAATGAAAATTGAGAATTGCAAATAAATGCCCAAGACAGAATTCTACTTACAGCATCCACTAGCACCCCGCAAATAAATTTCCACGACAGGGCTGGAAGGCGTACACGAGAAATTCGTTTATAAGGTCCTTTTATTATTTTGCAGTTGATGATTTACACATTCTAGGATTGCATCCATTATAAAAGCTCTAATTTTCTCGGAATTTTGCACACGTTATAAACACCGCGTTTTGCAATTAACAAGGTTGTTTTTAAGTATCTATTGAAAAACAAATGTCATTTACATTCGTAAAATCTTCTCACTCATAGAACAGAATTATAGCGAACCACGCGTAACGCTGCTCGAAAGTCAAGCTGAAATTAACAGAATACGAAGTCCTGTATGCTTTAATTACTAAACCTTATTGGAAAATTATTTCCAGAGTCCTCGTAGAGGCTGTATATCCAGTCCATTCTAGGAAACTTATGTGTTGTCCAAAATTTTCATTAGCCTTCCCTTTTCAAGTCTTTTACGAGAATATTAATAAATACGATGTATGGAGCATTAATACTGTTTATTTGCAGCGTAACTAAAGTAAAAATCGAAAAAAATGAAGTTTCCGCAAAGGGATTCGACATCAAGACATTCGCATTACTACACTGCACTCTTCCCGCTGAGCAAACCATTGCCTGCAAACTAAGCTAACGTAAATGGTTCTTGTCTTGTCCGACGTGCACTAACAATGCTATTTTTTCCAAACGCTTGGCCGTCTGGAGATGTCACTTTCGTCTCTTTCGTATCTGGCCTTAAGGCAAATTTCGGGATGGTTTCCTTTGAAAAGGCACGGCCGATTTCCTTCTCCATCCTTTCTTCGTACGAACTTTTGCTCCGTCTCTAATGAACTCGTTGCCCATGGGACGTTTAACACTAAAATTTCTTCGTTTATCTGAGGACGTGAGTACCAGTCCGATATTCATCTAGTGAGATGTGGGAAACTGCCTAAAAACCTCATTCAGGCTGATGGACATGCCGAATGCCGCAGGTATCCGGACACGAGGATATGAGCAGAGCAGCCTTTGCCGGAGGTTTGCGGACACCACCTGCGCCAAGGTAGTTTAGGCACCCACCCCTTCCCCGAGATGGCGATGTCTGAGAATCTCCACTTTCAAGTCGTCGTGTCTGTATCTTTCCCGACATACCCCCACATTCAGTATTTACACAAGTGGCCATTAAAATTGATGCACCACGAATATGACGTGCTACAGACGCAAAATTTAACCGACCGGAAGAAGATGCTGTGATATGCAAATGATTAGCTTTTCAGAGCATTCACACAAGGTTGGCGCCGGTGGCGACACCTACAACGTGCTGATATAAGAAAAGTTTCCAACCGATTTCTCGTACACAAACAGCAATTGACCGGCGTTGCCTGGTGAAACGTTGTTGTGATGCCTCGAGTACGGAGGAGAAATGCGTACCATCACGTTTCCGACTTTGATAAAGCTCGGACTGTAGCCTATCGCGAGTGCGGTTTGTCGAATCTCGTCATTGCTGCTCGCGTTGGTCGAGATCCAATGACCATTAGCAGAATATGGAATCGGTGGGTTCAGGAGGGTTATACGCAACGCCGTGCTGGATCCCAACGGCCTCGTATCACTAGCAGTCGAGATGACAGCCATCTTATCCGCATGGCTGTAACGGATCGTGCAGCCACGTCTCGATCCCTGAAACAACAGATGGAAATATTTGCAAGGCAACAACCGTCTGCACAAATAATTCTACGACGTTTACAGCAGCATGGACTATCAGCTCGGAGACCGTGGCTGCGGTTACCCTTGACGCTGCATCACAGAGAAGGAGCGCCTGCGATGGTGTACTCAACGACGAACCTGTGTGCACGAATGGCAAAACGTCATTTTTTCGGATGAATCCTGGTTCTGTTTATAGCATCATGATGGTCGCATCCGTGTTTGGCGACATCGCGGTGAACGCACATTGGAAGCGTGTATTCGTCATCGCCATACTGGCGTATCACCCAGCGTGATGGTATGGAGTGCCATTGGTTACACATCTCGGTCACCTCTTGTTCGCATTCACGGCACTTTGAACAGTAGACGTTACATTTCAGATGTGTTACGACCCGTGGCTCTACCCTTCATTCGATCCCTGCGAAACCCTACATTTCAGCAGGAAAATGCACGACCGCCATGTTGCAGGTCCTGTACGGGCCTTTCTGGATACAGAAAATATTCGACTGCTGCCCTGGCCAGCACATTCTCCAGATCTCTCACCAACTGAAAACGTCTGGTCAATGGTGGCCGAGCAAGTGGCTCGTCACAGTACGCCAGTCACTACTCTTGATGGACTGTTTTATCGTGTTGAAGCTGCATGAACAGCTGTATCTGTATACTCCATCCAAGCTCTGTTTGACTCAATGCCCAGGCTTATCAAGACCGCTATTACGGCTTGAGGTGATTGTTCTGGGCACTGATTTCTCAGCATCTATGCACCCAAGTTGCGTGAAAATGTAATCACATGTCAGTTCTAGTATAATATATGTGTCCAATGAATACCCGTTTATCATCTGCATTTCTTCTTGGTGTAGCAATTTTAATGGCCAGTAGCGTATTATGAGTACAATATTGTTAGTCGTTCAGTACATTGAAGTCAACAGTGCGCCATGCGCTCCCTTGGCTGAGTGGTCAGTGTGTCAGGTAGCCATAGAGTGGGCCTGTGTTCGATACACGCCTGGACCGAATATTTTCTCCGCTCGGCAACTGTGCGTTGTATGTAATTTTCATCTCATCATCATCGATACGAACGCTGCCCGATGTGGTGTCAACTGAGAAGACTTACAACTCAGCGACAGAAATTACCCAGGTGGGCTCTCCCTGACACCAATGCCATACCATCACAACATCAACAGATCTCAATATTTTCATTCGGAAACGCCTTTTCAGAGACCAATTTTGTCGAACAACTATATAGTATTTGTTGCTATTACCGCAGTGAGCCATGGCGCTAGCTGCGCAGCATTTGTGCATCGCCGCCGTCAGTGTCAGCCAGTTTGCCGTGGCATACGGAGCTCCATCGCAGTCTTTAACACTGGTAGCATGCCGCGACAGCGTGGACGTGAACCATATGTGCAGTTGACCGACTTTAAGCGAGGGCGTATAGTGGGCATGCGGGAGGCCGGGTGGACGTACCGCCGAATTGCTCAACACGTGGGGCGTGAGGTCTCCACAGTACATCGATGTTGTCGCCAGTGGTCGGCGGAAGGTGCACGTGCCCGTCGACCTGGGACCGGACCGCATCGACGCACGGATGCACGCCAAGACCGTAGGATCCTACACAGTGCCGTAGGGGACCGCACCGCCACTTCCCAGCAAATTAGGGACACTGATGCTCCTGGGGTATCGGCGAGGACCATTCGCAACCGTCTCCATGAAGCTCGGCTACGGTCCCGCACACCGTTAGGCCGTCTTCCACTCACGCCCCAACATCGTGCAGCCCGCCTCCAGTGGTGTCGCGACAGGCGTGAATGGAGGGACGAATGGAGACGTGTCGTCTTCAGCGATGAGAGTCGCTTCTGCCTTGGTGCCAATGCTGGTCGTATGCTTGTTTGGCGCCGTGCAGGTGAGCGCCCCAATCAGGACTGCATACGACCGAGGCACACAGGGCCAACACCCGGCATCATGGTGTGGGGAACGATCTCCTACACTGGCCGTACACCTCTGGTGATCGTCGAGGGGACACTGAATAGTGTACGGTGCATCCAAACCGTCATCGAACCCATCGTTCTACCATTCCTAGACCGTCAAGGGAACTTGTTGTTCCAACAGGACAATGCACGTCCGCATGTATCTCGTGCCAGCCAACGTGCTCTAGAAGGTGTAAGTCAACTACCCTGGCCAGCAAGATCTCCGGATCTGTCCCCCATTGAGCATGTTTGGGACTGGATGAAGCGTCGTCTCATGCGGTCTGCACGTCCAGCACGAACGCTGGTCCAACTGAGGCGCCAGGTGGAAATGGCATGGCAAGCCGTTCCACAGGACTACATCCAGCATCTCTACGATCGTCTCCATGGGAGAATAGCAGCCTGCATTGCCGCGAAAGGTGGATATACACTGTACTAGTTCCGAAATTGTGCATGCTCTGTTGCCTGTGTCTATGTGCCTGTGGTTCTGTCAGTGTGATCATGTGATGTATCTGACCCCAGGAATGTGTCAATAAAGTTTCCCCTTCCTGGGACAATGAATCCACGGTTTCCTTATTTCAATTTCCAGGAGTGTATTTCCATCGTGAGTGGGTTTCCGAACAATCCGTCACAGGTATTCATCAGAGAATGTACTTAGTAAAGTTTCTCAGGACGTCTTGTCTCGCCCACCACTTACAAAACTGTAATTTCCCCAGTTGAGAGTTGAGTGATTAAATCTCGTCCAATGATGACAGCATGACTAGAAATTTGCATGCTAGTGAACTTTTGTTTTCTCTAAAAATTTTCGGTTGCAAGTGAATATGAGCCTGGCGGTAGATAGAAGGATCCGATTATAACCTTATGCCAAACATTGATACTGAGTCTCTTCCAGACAGTCTCGTATAAAATCACAATTTCTATCTTGGTAGATTTGAGTTACTTTTCTGTTGCCACATATGCACGATGTCCATTCAGGATTTTTTTATCCTTTGGATATACGCTCAATTTTGGTATCTAACCAACTTTCTGTACCCAGTATTATGTGAGCTCCACCGATTTTTAGTAGTGCTTTGAGCACTGGCACTTTGTTGAGGCTGCTTCGGTAGAGGATTTTAATACTCTCTCCTGTAAGGGACATTTCTTTGGGTTTTGTACTGATACGTCCGGGTTCCCTACTGCAGTCATTATCTGGATAGGACGGAGAGTCGCCTAGTCTAAAAAAACCTCGTGTGCACGCCACACATAGTCAGTTAAAGTTTACCTGGGTATCAGACTCTGATGTCCATTGCATGCATTGCACATCAGATCCATATAGGTGGATCCTACAGTTCTCAACGCTAAGGGGCAAGCCAGGAAGTCACAGGTCACAGCCTAGATTACCACAGAACCTTCGAAATCTCTGTTTCAGTCCTTCCACTCGACTTCCAGACAGGGGCCACTATCAGTTTTTGGGACTAAGGTGCACTATGTGAGCGTCGTTGAAGGCTCTGTGATCGAGGCTGATATTCTCAACCTTCTGTGTCAGTAGATGGAATGATCCAAGGATCCCAGACGACAGGCATCGTTTGTTAAGACGTGCGCCACAATATTCAACTGGTTGCCCCCTGTTCCCTGAATGGCCGCCGGAATTGCCTCTTCAGCGTGTGGAATAACACTCCCAGCCATACACAATGAATGCACCTGCTGTTCCTCCCCATCTGTCCTCGGGAATAGCACCAGGGCGAAGCCCAGCTTGACGTCCTCATGCGTGACGTTTCACCATGAAGAGTGTTACACGCCCTCACTTGAGACACTGCGGTGAGGTTTGGTATTAAAACCAGGTCATTTCCACCATTCGCAGTACATTTGAACTACAGACGATTAATAGACCCCCACCGTTCTGCAGTTGCCTCCTCTTGACACAGATCACAGTTGGTTTCCAAACATGTGAAGTAAGTGCCACTGGTTCAGTTTCGGTGTTAGTTGAAGTCACCCCCTTGAACTTGTTTGTTAGTGGGATTATCAGCTATTGACCTCCCTTTTCTGTTCTGTTGCTTATCGGTTCTACTTCCACTCCACATCCAACACACAGATCAGTGATTTACAACTCCCACTCCAACCCTGCCACGAAACCTACACCAAATTACTTACAGTAATTTACAGCGAATCTACTCATTCTTCCAATTTCAGTTATCTGGAGAAGCTAGTCATTTACCTGCAGCACACAAACATCAAATCGTGAACATTGCCCGCCATATTCATCAATAGATTTCAACCCTCGCTTTCAACTACATTCAGCATTTTGAAACAAACCAATAATTTAAGATATTAACATAGGGTGAAGAGCAGCTGATAGCCCGCTCTAGTGGTGTGCTAATGAAATGATCAATAACGGCAAAAATATGTATAAAATCACTTAGTTGTAGCAATCTGATGTCGAATCTATAGTATGTTCTTGCAGATGTAAAACTGCAATCAAGCAGTCGAGACAGCTTGATTGCGACAGTGCACTGAACGCAGTAACAATCACGTCTCGCTCTTGCTTCTTTAATAAGCTACAGATTAGTTACTTTCGTATCACAGAACACTTATCTGTCCCCGTACTTCTATCCCCTTGGCAATAGAAGAGTGTCAGTTCATATAACGCAGGTTCTATTACAATAAACATCTCTTGCTTGTTGCAGCTCTATCATAGCCTTAAGAAAGTGGTCTGAAGTTAATTTGCCTAATGATCCTTGTTTTTCAGTCAAGCATTAGATCTTACCGGTCGATCCTCATCCACACCAACATCTACCGGATTCTCTAATCAATTTGCCAATATTTTTTCTTCCTCCTCGTCGATAATGGAGGATTCTTTTCTGGTTTTTCACAGGGTATTCAGTGTATGCAGGTCTACCATTATTTTCTGTAATCTACGTTCTAGACTCTAGGTGCTTAGCTGCTACGATAGGATTACGCTCCTTACTCTAGTTCATCTAGTGACACCGGGACCTGATCGCAAAAATTATATTTTTCAGCCTACATTCTGCTTTGTCCATCTCTTTTATTACGCGTTGTTCACTTCTGGCATATGGGCAGCTTGCTAAAGCTATTGTTGTATAAGATCTGATTATTATATCTCCTGTATAATACTAGTATTAATAATGCTCATCTAAAAATTCCATATATGACCTGATTTTTTTCGATCTGGGTTCACTATATACATCTTAGATGAACGATACTTCGAAACCCATAAACATGCGTCTGTTAATAAGTAGCTTGGTCGAGTGTGAGAATTAAGATACTGTGAAAGTCATTACTCTGGTTTAAGTTGAGAGATTTTGAGTGAACATATAGTTCTTCAGTCTTAAGTAAATCGTAATGCTCCTATTATTGAATTGATTTTTGATCGTGTAAGTCTTCGATACCTTCACATATAATTATAACTGTATAAAATTTTTACTGTCTATGAGAGCAGGGATTATTGTACAGGATATGAATGCAACATATCCCATACTCAAATCTCGTCGTTGGGCTAAAATCATGCGAAAAAAACATTGAGATAAAATTAGTAGGAGTTCTGATGACGTTCAAAACTTGAAGTCGACATCCGCCATGTTACTTGCTCCAAAACATTACGTTCATGTGTTTTTATTCTGTCCTGAAAAGGATTCACAGAATACACTGAGTTCACGTGCAGACAGGCAACATTTCCGAACAGAAATGCCACAGCACTGAACACACGTCAAGAAAACATTTATTGGAAAGTGTTTCGTCATATGTATAAAATACGGATTTCCCAGAGATAAAGGAATGAATTATTAATGAATAAAATGACAGCTGCCTGCGGTAATATTCTTCACTGGTTGAAATATAAATAAGCGGAGGATTAATGGGGTAATCCGTACAAACTGTTTTCTTAGTCACAGATGATGTGGACCTCTAACATCCGAACGTTTTATCTCGAAAAAGTTTTCTGCTTTCCTCATATGATCATTTTAAGTCGTTAGGTGTTATTTCTGCTTATTCAAAGTTTGTATCTTAATTGCATTTTCTCGTTGTTTACACGTGAATCGAATTTAAAACAGACGGCTCTCAATTTGTCACACACTGAATATGTGCCAGTTTCGGGGCACCCGGAACTTACGTTGTAGTTCGTCCCAAACTCAGTTGATTTTGTATGTCTGACACAGGGTTTGGAAGATTTTTCTCTTAATATAATAGGTGTAACTTTCGAATATTAAGTTCTTGTGATAAATGTAACCGTTTGCTATTACAAATGCTAAAATGTGATTTGCGGTCTGCCAGTGACTGAATATGTTGATGCACTTTAGATACGTTTTAGCATTTAAATTTATTTACTCCAGTATTATCTTCTGGCCTGCACATCACTAATAAGACTTCCGTTGGTGGCCCCATACAATACCAAGAATGCTAGTTGACACACCTGAACATCCTGTATTTGTACTTCTCTGTTAATACGCAATTATAGACACAAGAAAAATCGTGACTTATAGTATCGTCTGGACTTTTCTTTGGTCTTCTTCGCGTCACAGGATGTACACCGATAAGTTCAGTCATGTGAGATTTGCGGGTCATAGGAAGGCATTTAATCTAATCCCATCATGAATCTATAGCTTTCTATAAGTGGAACGTTCTGAAAACATCCCAATCGTAAGCACTTACAATCGTCATCTGTATTGTGACTCACGACTCGTTATCTTTTTCAGGAATCAAAAATAGGCTCCAACAATTTTCTTTTCCTTGTATTTATGTTCTGCATAAGACACGAATGTTCATCTTCTTTTTCCGAAATTTCTGATGCCTCCATATCACTTAAGAACTAACTTTATGCACAATGCCATTCAAAGTAACACATGAGTGCTTCTGCTCAGCTTACCGAAAAAAAACTCCTTTTCCAGCCTACTTTTAGTGAACAATGTAGCTCAGTTTTATGTTGCTCTTTGCTTTATTACTGAATAATGTAATAGAATTTTGTTTACAATGCTTGAGTGACTGGCAAATAATGTTGGAAAGCCAATAACATGAAGTGACAACATTATAATATGAAACATAAAAGGAGAAGAAAAAGCACTAAGCATAAAACAAATCCTGATCGTTCTTCCTCAGCACCGAGTAGACTTTGATATTCTCTGACCGTACATCAAAGCTTTAGCATATATTTTCGAACACCTTGACAGTTTTTACAAAAGACAAACCTTGCCATATTATATTAATTCCGTTCCTCTATAAGACGGCATTACGAACTAAATTTTAAATTTTGATGGATCTTGATTGTTATTCATGTCTACCATTCATTTATACAAAATATTTTTTGTTATCCAGACCTACCTCCATGATTTTGTCTGAAAGTGCATTGCACCAAATTTGATCTTGTGTATGATGGATGAATAAATAAGTGCAGTAACTGCAAGGCATCCTGGTCTTATTATTGGTTTATCACAAAGCTTTCTGTAGGCTTATGCACATTGAAAACTTTGAAATTAAACTTAAATGCAAAATCAAGCCAGTTATTCCAGTAAACTAACACAAAGAAGTCCTTCACAGAAATATTCTCGGAAATGAAGTATACAGCGTACTGTTAAAAAGATACAATAATTAAGTGTGAAACCAAGACTAAAAATGCATAATATTAATTAAATTTTTACAAATATATACGCGTCTTTAAGAAGCATGTAGCTTTTACAGAGGTTGGGATGTTTATTGTTTGTTGTGGTCTTCAGCTTGAAGGCTCGTATGATGCAGCTGTCCTTGCCAGTCTTTTCTGTACAAACCTCTTCTTCTCCAAGTAACTACTGCGACCTACATCCTTCCTAATCTGCTTAGTGTGTTAATCTCTTGGTCTCTCTCTACGATTTCTACCCGACCCCCCTACCCCACACACTTCCCTCTATTACTATATTGGGGATCGCTTGGTGTCTCAAAACGTGTCCTATCAACCAGTCCCTTCTTCTAGTCTGGTTTTGTCACTAATTTATTCTCTTATCAGTTCTGTTCATTACCTCCACAGTAGTTTAGTGATCTACCCATCCAATCTTCAGCATTCTTCTGTAGCACCACATTTCAAAACCTTCTATTCTCTCCTTGTCTACGCTGTTATGTCCATATTTCCCTTCCATACATGGCAACACTCCATACAAAAGCTTTCAGAGAAAACTTCCTTCACTTCATTCTATACTCAATGTCAGCAAATTTCTCTTCTTTAGAAACGCTTTTCTTGCCATTACCAGTGTGCATTTTAAATCCTCTCTACTTCGGCAATTATCAGTTATTTTGATGCCTATACAATAAAACTTATATATTGCCTTGGCCTTTGAGTGCCTCGTTTCTAATCTGATATTCTCAGCGTCATTTGATTTAATTCGATAACATTATCCTTGTTTTCCTTTTGTCGGTGGTCATCTTATATCCTCCTTTCAAGACACTGTCCATTCCATTGGTCCTCTTCAGAGTCCTTTGCTGTCTCTGAGAGTATTACAATATCATCAGCAAATCTCAAAGTCTTTATTTATTCTCCCTGAACTTTAATTCCTACTCCAAATTTTTCCTTGATCACCTCTACTGTTTGCTCAGTGTACAGATTGAATAACATCGGGAATAAGCTACAACTCTGTCTCACTCACCCACGCCCGAGTTCCCGGGTTCGATTCCCGGCGGGGTCAGGGATTTTCTCTGCCTCGTGATGGCTGGGTGTTGTGTGATGTCCTTAGGTTAATTAGGTTTAAGTAGTTCTAAGTTCTCGGGGACTGATGCCCATCGATGTTAAGTCCCATAGTGCTTAGAGCCGTTTTGTCTCACTCACTTCTCTACCACTACTTTCCTTCCATGCCCGTCGACTCTTATAACTACCATCTGGTTACTGTACAATTTGTAAATAGAGTTTTGCTCTCTGTATTTTACCCCTGATACCTTCAAAAAACAAGACAGTAATCCAATCAACATTGTCAAAAGCTTTCTCTTACTCTATAAATGCTATAAACGTAGGTTTGCGGTTTCTTAACCTATCTTTTAAGATAAGTCGTAGGGTCAGTATTGCCTCAATCGTTGCTACATTTCTCTGGAAACCAAGCTGATCTTCTCCGAGGTCAGCTTCTATCAGGATTTCCATTATTCTGTAAAGAATTTGTGTTACTATTTTGCAACCATGACTTATTAAACTGATAGTTCAGTAATATTCACACTTGTCAGCATCTGATTTCTTTGGAATTGGAATTATTACATTATTTTTGAAATCTGAGGGTATTTCGTCTGTCCCACACATCTGGCTCACCAGTTGAAAGAGTTTTGTTATGGCTGACTCTCCCAAGGCTATTAGTAGTTCTAACGGAATTTCTTCTACTCCAGGGCCTTCTTTTGAATTTGGCCTTTCAGCACTCTGTTAAATTCCTCTCGCAGTATCATATCTCCCATCTCGTCTTCATTTACATTTCTTCCATGTCTATAATACCGGCCTCAATAACATTTCCCTTGTACAGACTCTCTATATACTCCTTCCACACTCCCTCTTCTTTGCTTACACTGGTTTTCCATCTGAACTCTTGATACTCATACAGGTGGTTCTTTTTTCTCCAAAAGCCTCATTACTTTTCTTGTGGGCGGTATGTATCTTTACTGTAGCGATGTATGTTTCTAAATCCTTACGAGGTGTGACTGGAAAGTTTTAAGAATGGATCCACTGCTTTTTACTGATTTGCAAGTTAGGTACATTGAGGGCGGGGAGTGAGTCATTGCCTTGTCCTTGAACGCCCTCTGACAGGAAACTGCGTTTCCTTTATTCAGTTCGTTGTGGGAGCTGGTTGAATGTCGGACTTCTTGTCTGATTCTGTCTGCCTGAAAATGGACGTGAAAACGAAGCAACGAGTTTCTGCGAAACTAATACTGGGAAATCAGCTCCTGGGACTTATGAACTATTAAAAAAGGTTTTGGAGATAATTATATGAGACAGTCAAATATTTTTATCTGTTTCAACAGATTTCAAAAAGGTCACGAATCGTTTGAAGGTGAACCACGGTCCGGCCGTCCTTCCACCTCAAAAACGAATGAATGTGTTGTGAAAGTTCATCAATTAGTGCGCTCTGACCATAGACAAACAATTAGGGAGATTCTGATGAACTTACTTTAAGTTTCTATGCAGTTCAGTCAATTTTAACTGAAGATCTGAACATGCGTCGAGTGTCCGCAAAATTCATTCCAAAAGTGTTGTCAAGTGACCAGAGCCAATACTGACTTGAAGTGTGCCAAGAGCTGATTAATCGGACTAAAAATGACCCAGATTTGTTAAATTGGGTAATTACAGGTAACGAATCATAGGTGTATAGATACTATCCTGAAACCAAAGTGCAGTTTTCGCAGTGGAAGATTCCAGGATCACCATGACTGAAAAAAGCACAGCAAAGTCGGTCGAAGGTGAAGACAATGTTGGTGATTTTCTCAATTCTACCGGTATTATGATTCATGAATTTACCCCTGGAGGACAGACAATTAACCAGAACTACTACAAATGTGTCCTTGAGCGCTTGCGTAAAAAGATGCAGAAGAAAAAGCGTGCAATGTGGATAGACAGGAGTTGGGTGCTACATCATGACATGCTCTGGCTCATTGTGCCTTCTCCATCGTTGAATTTTTTACCAAATTAGAAATTCCTGTGCCGCCACAACCGCCATATTCCACTGATTTGTCCACTGCGAACGTCTAACTGTTTCCTAAACTGAAATTTTTACTGAAAGGGAAGGGATTTGACTCGATTGAAGACATCCAGGAAATATGGAGAGCGTCCTTAACCCACTACAGGAAAAAAAATTCCAGGAATGTTTCCAAAAGTGGAAACACCGTTGGAGTCAGTGTGTTCAGTCAGAAAGGGAATATTTTGAAGGAGATGCATCGCTGTAACATGTAAGTCCCACCACTGTACAAATACAAGCCCATTCTTAAAACTTTCCAATCACACCTCCTACATTTGTCTTCTAGCCATTCCTGCTTAGCCATTTTACACTTCCTGTCAGTCATGTGTTTTAGAAGTTTGTATTCCCTTTCACTTGCTGCATTTGCTGCATTTTTGTATTTCCTCCTTTCATCAATTAAATTCAAGATCTCCTGTGTTACCCAAGGATTTCTACTTGGCCTAGTCCTTTTACCAACTTGATACCCTGATGCCTTCACTATTTCATCTCTCAAAGCTACACATTCATCTTCTGTTCTTGTCAGTCGTTCCTTAATGCAACCCCTGAATCTCTCAACAACCTCTGGTTCTTTCAGTTTATCTAGGTACTGTTTCATTAATTTCCTACCGTTTTGTAATTTCTTCACTTTTAATCTACAATTCATAGCCAATAAATTGTGGTCAGAGTCCATATCTGCCCCTGCAAAGGTCTTACAATTTAAAATCTAGCTCCAAAATCTGTCTTACCATTATATAACCAACCAGAAATCTTCGTGTCCCCGGGTCTCTGCCATGTATATAACCTTCTTTCATGAATCTTAAACCAAGTGTTAGCAGTCATTAAAGCATGCTCTGTGCAAAAGTCTACCAGTCGACTTCCTCTTTCACTCCTTTGCTCAGCCACTCATCACTACTATTTTTCCTTCTCCTCCTTCTCCTGCTATAGAATTCCAGTTCCCTATGGCCATTAAATTTTCATCTCCCTTAACTATCTGAATATTGTTTTTTTTTCTCTCATCATAGATTTCTTCAGTCTCTTCATCATCTGCAGAGCTAGTTGGTACAGGCTATAAACTTGTACTGCTGATGTCAGTGTGGGCTTCATGTCTATCTTGGCTACATTAATGCATTCACTATGCTGTTCATAGTAGCTTACTCATGTTCCTGTTTTCTTATTCGCTATTAAACCTACTTCTGAATTACCCATTCTTTATTTTAAATTTATAACCATGTAATCACTTGACTGAAAGTCCTGTTCCTCCTGCCAACACACGTCACTAAATCCCACTATATCTAACATTAATCTATCCATTCCCCTTTTTAAGTTTTCGAACCTATCTGTCCTATTAAAGGATCTGACATTCCGCACACCAATCCATAGAATGCAAGGTTTGTTTCTCTTGAAAACGACATCCTGCTGAGCTGTCCCTCTCTGAGTTTTTCGGGTGGGGGACTGTTTTATGTCCGGAATATTTTACCCGAGAGGATGCCATCGTCATTTAACCCTACAGTAGAACTACATACCCTTGAGAAAAATTACGGCTGTAGCTTTCCATTGCCTTCAGCCATTCACAGAATCAGCACAGAAAGGCTGTTTTCGTTTATATTATGAGGTCATACTCGTATTAGTCGATCATCCAGACTACTGCTCTGCAACTATCGAAAAGGCTGCTGACCCTCATCAACATACACACGTTTGTCTGGTCTCTCAACAGATGCCGCTCCATTGTGATTGTACCTATGGTACAGATATCTGTATCACTGAGGTTCGCAAACCGCCCCACCAACGACATGGTTCATGCACTCGGGCGAGGGAGGGGGGATATCATTTCTAAAAATATAAGTTACTTACATATAACCATTCTTCTTTTCAGAATGCGGTCTTTTCCGCTAACTAATCTAGGAGATCCTAGTTTAAATGCTCATTAATGCCATTACAATTATCTATTGGTGATATTTAATGACCTGCTAATTGCTGGAACATGCTTCCCTTCAGAAATAAATTTGTCGTTTTTTGTTATTATTGGCCACATACTGAATGACACTTCATAGGCAAGGTGTCAAAGTGAGAAGGTGTTGGCCCTACAGTGATGCTGACACACTAACAGTCTAATAAAACAAACACTCTGTTGTGCACAGAATTATACATCCATGCTGTCCTGTTCCTTCAACTTTTCAAGAATCCTTCGCTTTGGGTACTTCTACATGTTATGATAGCATGCCTTACGTATTTCTTTCTTCACTCTATACATTTATGGCCAAAAAAGAAAGCTTTGGTAAGTTTTTTGCAAATATGTACAATAAACATGTTGTGCGCATGATCTGAAATTTGAAAATGTAACAAGTCAGAATCTGAACTAGTAAGGAAACAAACATTGGTTTTGGAGTTACAGCTTCGTCAGGTATTGACATAAATACAGTAAAAGAGGATTTAAGTGGATTAAGAAAGCATTCTTTTAATGTCATATACTTCTCTCCTTGGTTATATGAAATATAGAAACAAAAAGGAAGTTACATTCAGGACGGCAAATGCGTCATATTATTGGTTCAAATACGCGTTTAAAAGCAAAAAAGATAGAAAATGCTTTTATGACATTGTTATTAGTGTAAGCACTGTAATATTAACTACTTAAAACAGCTATCGCGTGCACGCGACAGAAATAATGTACAGAAATCAGTGTTTGTAAACAAGAGCCTGCAAATGTTTTCGGGTATCGAACATGATGGCACCGGCTTTAAAACAAAGTAAACCGTTATGATTGTAGCGCCACCTCCCATTACGTTTACCTCCATGTTAAAAAACAATATAAAGTTTATCGCTGATGCCAACAAAGACTTTCAGAAAGCACAGCAAACAAAGAGCCCAAACGCGTCACTTCCTTGTCCGCCGCAATCTAGAGTGGACAAATATGCAGCTTCTATCTTCTTTAATAGTTTCAATGTGTAATTGTGGCACGAACAAGAACTCAGTTGTACATGGATATACATCTCCATGTAGTTGTGTTCCTTCGACTTTTCAAGAACCTTTCACTTTGGAGATATTCACAATTAATGATAGCATGCCTTATTGTTTCTTTCCTAATTGATCCACAACATCCACACCACCCTTCGTTTAGTTAAAAAATTTCACTGTCTCAGACTTCCGTTTTGGATGTTGTTCATCTACATATTTATCATGATGCATGGTACTTTGGAGGATTAGATACTTGTTTTTCTTTGGCGAAAAACTAACAATCGTCATTTCTTTTAGAAATGCAAGTAGTCCTGAATTTACTGTTCTGCTCCTAATTGGCTTCATCTCTTTTAGAATTTCTCCTTTATTCCCACATAAATTAAGTTTTCACTCAACAGATGTTATACCAGAAAATAATTATCTACGGTAACATTTTTGATTGTACAGCAATATTGCCAGCAAGGGTGGTAAGACCCAATCCCATCAATGACATAACCAGTTTCAGCTTCTCACATCCAGAATATTTTCATTCCAGGCTTGTTTGGCATATATTGCACAAGTCCACAACGGCCTTTAAATGGAATTAGCTGTCCATCCATCGTAACATTGCATTTGGTCATCATTATTTTCTTGCACTGTCCTGTAAATATTTTCCATTCATAGGATATAGCAGCAAGCTTGTCAGCTTGTAACCTAACCTCTCTTGTTCTTTTGTCGTCAAATCTTATGAATCTTCTTATTGCCTCAAACCGACTCAGACATTGTAGCTCTATTTAACGGATTGGAACATCCCAGCTCTTATCCGGTCCAATATGAAGTAAAATTCCTCACAAGGTGAACGTTTTGTCTCTAGCTCCATCATTCAAGTTTATTTTTCTTGGAACACAAACCCTTCTTGCTGCTAGGTTTGTGCATCTCACAATTTCATCCATAACGGCTAAAGGAATAAATAAACCCAAGCATCTATGTGTGTGTGTGTGTGGGGGGGGGGGGGGGGGGGGAGTTCTGCCCCTTGGTGGCACTGGAATAAATTTCAGTAAATTGTGTGTAGGTATTTTATTTTGCACTAGGGGCACTTACTCCACTGCATACCATTTGGAGCAATATATATGTCACCAATTTCACTGCTTATTTGTCTAGAGGCATTGAGGCATCACTACCTTCGTCATCGTCGTCATCGCCATCATGATGATGATCATCATCATTATCACCATCATCATCAGTAGCATCATCACCACCACCACCACCACTACTTTGTTCGTCATTCAAAGAGTTTCAAGCCGCTGCCTGAGGAACAACACGGTTTTCATCTGAAACAGTACTTATATCTGAAAAGAAATCATCATCTTCAGCTACCCATTGACTAACAATGTATTCAAAATTTGGGCTTGTTAAACGTAAGGTATTTTCTTTCCTACTCCTTGTTTGGATGTAATTTGACATTCTATCTGAAAAAATAATGGGAAGAAATAATCTGATTACTCTCTACTTCTGTGGACTGAAGGAATGTAAGTACTGTTCATTTTATTGTTAAGTGATACAAGTGAAACTTACCTTTCTTCCGAGTTTGTATCGAATATCAAACACAACATTGCTGTGCAGCAGACTCCTACAACATTACTATATTGCTTCACATAGTCGTAATAATCAACTACAATATTTCGCTGTTACACAACACAGGGGTACGCTATCTGACAGTTGAACAGAGTTGCAAGTTGTAAAAATATATTTTCTGCAATGACAACAATGTGTAGGTGCACCAGTATTGCATTCTCTAAATTCCAACAAAATGTAATCGATTGCAACCCAATCTAATTTGATGACCCTATAACATAAACACCAGGATCCATCGGATCCATGTTATGTAAAGGTGTACTGTAAAGACGATAATGTGACACTTAAACCTAATAAAACAGATATGTAATAGTACCTTTAATGTGTTACTGAATACTGCGAGAGAGCATACCTGATGAGTTGGGCCACAATTTTAAATCTTTCACACAGCAATTAACAGTTAAAACTCTCTGCTGGTCCGTTCGACCATGTACAATAGTGTTAAACAAGTTCGTTTTAGTAATCTCTTTACTGAAGAGATTTATACCTTGGTAGAAAATACTGTGTCGAGTTTTGTGCATATTCTTTCGTGGTAAATGTATGTTCAGTATAGTTCTTGTTCCTTGGTCACAGATAGAGTAGTTGTTATCAATGTTATTTTGATGTACATAGCTGATTAGTAAATGTAATCACGTGGTGTACTTAAAATCCGCAGTGTTTTGAACAAATCTGTAAAATGAACCCGACTACTATTTTTGTCCATTACGAGTGGCATTCAATACGTAACGCAACACATTTTTTTTCTCAGCCAATTTCGGGTAAAAATTCGGAGCTTGTTGTGGGACAGCGTGGAATATTTCTGCTCCAGCCACTATAGTTTCATGAATTTCCGAAAGCCTTCAAAATGGCGTCTGTAACGGAGGTGCGTTCCAAAACAAAACTATCGTTGTTCAGTTACTTTGGGTGGAAAACCAGAGCTTCACAGATATTCATAGACACTTTCAGAATGTCTAAGGAGACCTGTCGGTGAACAAAAGCACAGTGAGTCGTTGGGCGAGGCGACTGTTTTTATCGCAAGAAGATTGCACAAACCTGTCCGATATCCTGCTTAGGTGGTTGGGCGCATGCAGCTGTGACTTCTGCAATGTTGGAACGTGCGGACTCTCATTCGCGGTGATCGACGGACACCTCGTGGCTCAGTATACGTCCCTGTTGATAGATCTGTAATGCTGACAAACTCATCCACCATTTGGGGTGCTCAAAGGTATGTGTCCACTGGATTTCTCGCCACCTAACAGAATATTATAAAAAGCATTGATGGGCCATCTATCCCAAATTGCTTGTGTGTTACGAGGCTATTCGTGACAGTTTTATCGAACATCGTCACAGGCTATGAAACATGGGTTCATTACTTCGAAAGGGGACCAAAACGGCAATCCATGGAATGACGCCACAACATCTCTCGTCCCAAGAAATAGTTCAAAGCCGTAACCTCAGCGGGTAAAGTCATGCATCTGTTTCCAGCCTCAGAGTGGATTATTCTGTGTGGTACAACCATCAACTTTGAAATTTATTGTTCCACATTCAGGAAATTGAAGGAATTTCAGCGTTATCGTAGCGTCAAAAATGCAAACGAACTTTCCTTCTCCATGACAACGGCAAGGTCTCGCACAAGCCTGCGCACATGAGAGAAGCCCACAAAACTTCATTCGACTACTCATCCTCGTCCACTCTACAGCCTGGATCTCGCATCTTCCACCTGTTTGGCCCAATGAAAGAGACACTCAGCGAGAAGAAGTGTGTGGGTGATGCAGAGCTTATTGATGCAGCAAGACGTTGTCTCCGACATCGACTAGTAGAGTGGTACCAGCCAGTAAGGTGACTTAAGGCCGTCGCATTGAACGGAGACTGTGTTGAAATACGGGGTTCTCTTGCGAAAAGAGTGCGAAATAACATGATGTATTGGATTCCTGTATAGAAACAAACTGCTTTCAGAAAAAAATGTGTTACGTTACTTGTGGAGTGCCCCTCCTAATTTCTTAATGACATTTATCTTTACTTTGATAGCTGAGTTCATGTTTTGTGCAAATGTTCCCCAGCATTCCTCAACTAAGGACTTGAATGTGCATATGAACAATAGGTCACTAAAAGACATTGGCTGTTATACACTGATGGCAGGATACTGAGGGCATGGTGATGGCATACTGTCTGCAAGGATGATTGTTTCCACACAACTACAGTTGAGAATAAATTTTCATTCCCAGAATTTTGTGTTGGCTACGCAGATGCCACCCTACTGGTCTTCTCAGGTTTAAACATCTTCTGAAGGCAGTTATCAGCTTGCATATACCTTATAAAATGCATGACACACAAATACTGGCTTTATATATCTTTCATTCCGACTTGTTTAGTTGATAAACTACGTTTACCGCCGTGAACGAAACACAAAACAAAAACACATCAAAGTGCAGAAAGGAAATGATCTGCAAGGGCACATGGTTGTTTCGGATGTAACAACAAGAAATTAATTACGTCGAAAAATTACTTAAAATGTTTATTGGTCTGCGAGTAGGTCTTCTACTTTCTGGGTTTGTATGTCAGCATGACTTCATTAATTACCCAATGTGACTTGCCTAATCTCATTTATTATTATGATATTAGTTTTATATTTCACTTATAAAACTATATTTGTGCTCAGTTTTTGTAATTTTTGGTGGCAAATGGCATTGTTAGTAAGGCACTCCTGGCATAAACATTATGACAATTGTTTATATCCTTCAAAGTTCTTACTTGTGATTATGTAAATGTACACTCCTTGTAATTTGATATGCTATTAGTTTGTCATTACTGAAGGATTATGGTCGTGAGTATGCCATAGGATAGCTCCCCAACGAATCATACCTGTTTTTATCGTTTCATGTGAATGTGACTACGATAATTTTTGACTGCCTTTGCTGAAGATTTCTCAGTTATAGGGTGTAACAGTTACTAAGTTTCTGAACGGTAACTTTTCCCTAAAAATCTGCAATCTGAGTTACTACCTTTTAGCTACGTCTGTTGGCAAGAATTCGATATTTGCAGTATGGTATTCACCACTTTCTGATAAGTTTCTTATATTTCATTGTGAAGATGCTACTCTTTAGTCTCTATGACAATACAGGAAGTTACTGCCGTAGAATCAAAAAAATTGTGTTAAGTAATTTAAATGTTTATTGCCCACCTTTTTTCAAAATGTTTGGTTGGAATACAGTTTTGTTATGAACAGCATGGATACGAATATAACCTCGTAATCATTGTTCTTTGAGTTTTTTGCTATGAGTTCTGGCCCTGTAATGCCAGTGCATGTCCCATGTTGGTTCACTTCAGTTAGAAGCTCTCCACACGGATATCATACTTGTAATGTTGAAAGGAGTTTACCCGGACACTTCTGTATTGGCACCCAAAAATGATTTTGTAAACGATGTATGTCTTCGATTGGCTTTATATCGCTGACTGTGTAAGATCGCTGACCCAGAGATACTGCTTCTGACCTTAGATTATTATAGTGTTGGAGTAAGAGACCTCTGGGCGCACACTTGTAGATAGCTGTCTATGAGGGAAAGACGATGGAGTAGGCTGCTTTTGTAGTGTGCTATGTGGGGCCACAGAGTGTTAGGTTAATTTAGGTATGTCAGTATTGTTGAACTTCTAAGAATAAGTCTTCATGTAAGGAAGGTAAAGATGTTTAATAATTATGAGTTTTGGTTAGATGAATTGGCTGATAATTTGTAATTGTTGAGTAAACCCTGAATGTACGTAAACTGTTTTCATAAAAAGGATACCGATATTTAGATATTTCATGTTTGTAATCCTTCTAATATTTGTTAACAGGGCTAAATGTAGTTTGATAATTTGCATTTATACTAGTTTAATGAGGTTAGATAATACTTGCTGTATAAATCATTCATTGTGGATCAATTGATAATTATGATGCATTTTTCGGACCAACTTCAACAGTCACCTGTTTTTGAAAAGCCAAACTTAACTTGCATATATTTTTGCTAAGAAAACCAATCTTAGTAGTTCACCATAATCAATACCGCCTCCCTGTCCAGGTCATGCATATTTCAAAGAAGTTGGATTTTGTTAAACGTTCTCGTTTATCAGCCAAAAGAATTTCATGCGCATTTCAAAGTATTATGGCCAGCATTGCACACTGCTGAGCCTGTAGGTAACATTTATATTTTTTATGAGAGACTAGAATATATCACATTACTCCGTTGCTGCTTTGGAGGTAAGACAATTAATTTTATTTGTTATGTCCACAGGGATCAATGTTATCAGTTTTGAACAGTGCCAGATGATTCAGTGCCTAAGGGATGAATGTATTTTGTAGTGACTGTATTTCTTTATGGGTACTGGGAGTTGCGTTACCTAATCAGTTCGTGTAAAGTTTTGCTAACAATAAAACTGAGTAAGCACACCACTTGCAGTTACAACAAGCTACACGATAATTCGAGTTCATTACCCAATCCACAGATCATACATTCATTCAACATAATCTTAAAGCATTAATATTATTTAAAAGAACGTTGCAATATTCGAATATACTTCGAGTATGGTTTTAGCTTTGATGTGTAATTTTTCGACGTAAGTAATTTTTCTGTTGTTACATTTGAAATAACCTTGTTACTTTGGAGGTCATTTCCTTTCTGAATTTTGACATTATTTTCGTTTTTATTTCGTAAATGAAGACGAAATGGAAGATACAATACTGCGTGAATAGTTTGACAGAGCACTGAAAGACCTGAGTCGTAATAAGGCCCCGGGAGTAGACAACATTCCATTAGAACTACTGACGGCCTCGGGAGAGCCAGTCCTGACAAAACTCTACCATCTGGTGAGCAAGATGTATGAGACAGGCGAAATACCCTCAGACTTCAAGAAAAATATAATAATTCCAATCCCAAAGAAAGCAGGTGTTGACAGATGTGAAAATTAGCGAAATATCAGTTTAATAAGCCACAGCTGCAAAATACTAACGCGAATTCTTTTCAGACTAATGGAAAAACTAGTAGAAGCCAACCTTGGGGAAGATCAGTTTGGATTCCGTGGAAATATTGGAACACGTGAGGCAATACTGACCTTACAACTCATCTTAGAAGAAAGATTAAGGAAAGGCAAACCTACGTTTCTAGCATTTGTAGACTTAGAGAAAGCTTTTGACAATGTTGACGAGAATACTCTCTTTCAAATTATAAAAGTGGCGGGGGTAAAATACAGGTAGCGAAAGACTATTTACAATTTGTACAGAAACCAGATGGCAGTTATAAGAGTCGAGGGACATGAAAGGCAAGCAGTGGTTGGGAAGGGAGTAAGACAGGGTTGTAGCCTATCTCCAATGTTATTCAATCTGTATATTGAGCAAGCAGTAAAGGAAACAAGAGAAAAATTCGGAGTAGGTATTAAAATCCATGGAGAAGAAATAAAAACTTTGAGTTTCGCCGATGACATTATAATTCTGTCAGAGACAGCAAAGGACTTGGAAGAGCAGTTGAACGGAATGAACAGTGTCTTGAAAGGAGGATATAAGATGAACATCAACAATAGCAAAACGAGGATAATGGAATGTAGTCGAATTAAATCGGGTGATGCTGAGGGTATTAGATTAGGAAGTGAGACACTTAAAATAGTAAAGGAGTTTTGCTATTTGGGGAGCAAAATAACTGATGATGGTCGAAGTAGAGAGGATATAGAATGTAGACTGGCAATGGCAAGGAAAGCGTTTCTGAAGAAGAGAAATTTGTTAACATCGAGTATAGATTTAAGTGTCAGGAAGTAGTTCCTGAAAGTATTTGTATGGAGTGTAGCCATGTATGGAAGTGAAACATGGACAATAAATAGTTTGGAAAAGAAGAGAATAGAAGCTTTCGAAATGTGGTGCTACAGAAGAATGCTAAAGATTAGATGGGTAGATCACGTAACTAATGATGAGGTATTGAATAGGATTGGGGAGAAGAGACGTTTGTGGCACAACTTGACTAGAAGAAGGGATCGGTTGGTAGGACATGTCCTGAGGCATCAAGGGATCACAAATTTAGCATTGGAGGGCAGTGTGGAGGGTAAAAATCATAGAGGGAGACCAAGAGATGAATACACTAAGCAGATTCAGAAGGACGTAGGTTGCAGTAAGTACTGGGAGATGAAGAAGGTTGTACAGGATTAGGGTAGCATGGAGAGCTGCATCAAAGCAGTCTCGGTACTGAAGACCACAACAACAACAACATTTGTACACGACCTAAACCGGTCGGAATGAAACATATATAAAGCTGGCATTTGCGTGTCGTTCATTTTGTACGATCTCCTCAGATCGGCTGAGAGCGTACCGTGTCTTCTGTGTGAGTTCGCTACTTCCTTCGTGGGTGTCAATTTTGCAGTAATTTTGAAAGAGCATAGAGAGTGTGGCTGTGCAGTGGGAATCAATAATCCAGCGATTCACGAACTCCGCAGAGTCTGCCGAGCCAGATAAACGGCCCGCCTATTACCGTGGCATATGATGCTGCAGTCTGAGCGCCGGTGTAGCGGCCACGCCACTTGTGAGGCAGCGGCGGCGCGTATGGAAATGCGACACGGCCACTTCATTCCGTGGACAACCGCCGCTCCGGCTGGGACGCCTTCCCCCCCTGCACGTACTGCGCGCTGCGGGAATAATTTACCATTCGGAACGGCTCCTCTTCGCTGAATCATTAACGTAATTGGTTTTGACGATAGCGGATAGGGCACCTTAATAAATAAAGGCCTATTACTCCGATCCAGCTGGGTGACTCGTGGGGAGCGGAAGCGCCTTCCTTGGCGGGGCGACGCCATGCCACCTGCGTCTGGGCCACTCTGAGGGAGGGCGTCCTATCAAGCTCTTTCACGCGCGCCCGTCCTGCTTCATACTCGTGCGGAGCAACTCTATTATCTGACGGCAACTGATTGAATTTTCGGGGCATGCATTTCCATAAACAACTGCAGAGGGCACAGCGTTTTGTACACTGCCGGAAAAAAAATTAGTATATCCTTTTAGAGATATCCGATTATCAACTTTATTGGTGTAACAGTGCATATGGAGGACATTAGTTGATTATACGAGAGTCACTCCAAAAGAAATGCTCACTATTTTTGTAAAAATACAGTTTTCATTCTGCATGTGTGAAAGTTTTACAGTGTGTAGATACATCCTTCCCACTTGTTTTCAAATTTAGTTCAACGTGTTACCTCTACATCTACATCCATACTCCGCACGCCACCTGACGGTGTGTGGCGGAGGGTACCCTGTGTACCTCTATCGGTTCTCCCTTCTATTCCAGTCTCCTATTGTTCGTGGAAAGAAGGATTGTCGGTATGCTTCTGTGTGGGCTCTAATCTCCCTGATTTTATCCTCATGGTCTCTTCGCGAGATATACGTAGGAGGAAGCAATATACTGCTTGACTCTTCGGTGAAGGTATGTTCTCGAAACTATAACAAAAGCCCGTACCGAGCTCCTGAGCGTCTCTCCTGCAGAGTTTTCCACTGGAGTTTATTTATCATCTCCGTAACGCTTTCGCGATTGCTAAATGATCCTGTAACGAAGCTCTCCGTTGGATTTTCTCTATCTCTTCTATCAACCCTATCTGGTACGGATCGCACACTGCTGAGCAGCATTCAAGCAATGGCCGAACAAGCGTACTGTAACCTACTTCCTTTGTTTTCGAATTGCATTTCCTTAGGATTCTTCCAATGAATTTCAGTCTGGCAACTGCTTTACCGACGATCAACTTTACATGATCATTCCATTTTAAATCACTCCTAATGCGTACTCCCAGATAATTTATGGAATTAACTGCTTCCAGTTGCTGACCTGCTATTTTGTAGCTAAATGATAAGGGAACTATCTTTCTATGCATCCGCAGCACATTACACTTGTCTACATTGAGATTCAATTGCCATTCCCTGCACCATGCGTCAATTCGCTGCAGATCCTCCCGCATTTCAGTACAATTCTCCATTGTTACAACCTCTCGATACACCACAGCATCATCTGCAAAAAGCCTCAGTGAACTTCCGATGTCATCCACAAGGTCATTTATGTGTATTGTGAACAGCAACGGTCCTATGACACTCCCCTGCGGCACACCTGAAATCACTCTTACTTCGGAAGACTTCTCTCCATTGAGAATGACATGCTGCGTTCTGTTATCTAGGAACTCTTCAATCCAATCACACAATTGGTCTGATACTCCATATGCTCTTACTTTGTTCATTAAACGACTGTGGGGAACTGTATCGAACGCCTTGCGGAAGTCAAGAAACATGGCATCTACCTGTGAACCCGTGTCTATGGCCCTCTGCGTCTCGTGGACAAATAGCGCGAGCTGGGTTTTACACGACCGTCTTTTTCGAAAATCAAGCTGATTCCTACAGAGTAGATTTCTAGTCTCCAGAAAAGTCATTATACTCGAACATAATACGTGTTCCAAAATTCTACAACTGATCGACGTTAGAGATATAGGTCTATAGTTCTGCACATCTGTTCGACCTACCTTCTTGAAAACGGGGATGAGCTGTGCCCTTTTCCAATCCTTTCCTTACCTTGTGTGGCGCCGTCACAGTATGTCTTCAAAATGGGTGCTACACTTGACGTTCGTCAGAAGCAACGTGCTGTCATAGAATTCCTGTGCTGTGAAAACGAGACCGTGGGAAACATCCACAAGAGGTTGAAAAAGGTGTACGGAGATGCTGCTGTCGATCGCAGTACAGTTAGTCGGTGGGCAAGCACGTTACGTGATGAAAGAGGGCACGGCAATATTGAGGATTGTCCTCGCAACGGCAGGCCTCGTGCTGCACACACTCCAGACAATATGCAGAGAGTTAACGAATTGGTGAATGCTGACAGACACGTCACAGTGAACCGATTGTCACGCTGCCGGCCGGAGTGGCCGTGTGGTTCTAGGCGCTACACTCTGGAGCCGAGCGACCGCTACTGTCGCAGGTTTGAATCCTGCCTCGGGCATGGATGTGTGTGATGTACTTAGGTTAGTTAGGTTTAAGTAGTTCTAGATCTAGGGGACTGATGACCTCAGAAGTTAAGTCGCATAGTAGCCATTTGAACCAATTGTCACGCTACGTTGGGATAGGGGAAGGAAGTGTTTGCAGAATACTGAAAGTGATGGTGTTAAGATAGGTCTGTGCAGGTGAGTTCCCACGATGTTGACAATGGCTCGCAAAGAAACAAGAAAAACGGTATGCAGCGAAATCTTGGAACAGTAGGAGATTGGTGGAGATGAATTTCTTGGAAGAACTGTGACAGGTGATGAAATATGACTCATGCAAATTAACCCAAGGAAAAAATTCAAAACCACACCTTCTGCTGGAAAAGTTATGGGTTCGGTGTTTTTCGATTCCGAAGGACTCTTGCTTGTGGACATCATGCCATGTGGAACCACCATAAATTCTGATGCATATGTGATGACACTGAAGAAACTTCTATCTCGACTCAGTCGTGTACGACTACATCGGAAAAATCAGGATGTTTAGCTGTTGCACGACAATGCACGGCCACATGTCAGTCAAAAAACCATGGAAGCGATCACAAAACTCGGATGGACAACACTGAAACACCCGCCTTACTGTCCTGAACTGGCTTCATGTGACTATCATCTCTTTGGGAAACTGAAAGACTGTCTTCGAGGAACAAGATTTGAAGATGATGACTCCCTTGTGTAAGCTGCCAGACAGTGGCTCCAAGAGGTTGGTCCAGAATTTTACCTTGCGGGGCTGCCAGACAGTGGCTCCAACAGGTTGGTCCAGAATATTACCTTGCGTGTATACAGGCGCTAGTTCAGAAATGTCGTAACGCAGTTGAGAGGGATAGAAATTATGTGGAGAAATGAAAATAGTGTTCCTAAAGGATGTTTCTACACACTGTAAAACTTTCATACGTGTAGAATAATAGATGGATTTTTTTAAGAAAAAATAGTGTACATTTCTTTTGGAGTGACCCTCATATTTACAGGTCAATAGCACAAGCTGTTCAGAGGTACCAGTTAACGATCCATTCCTAAACACCCATATTAGTACGTGATGTAGAATCAAAAATGGCTCTGAGCACCATGCGACTTCACTTCTGAGGTTATCAGTCACCTAGAGAACTTAGAACTAATTAAACCTAACTAATCTAAGGACATCAGACACATCCATGCCCGCGGCAGGATTCGAACCTGCGACCGTAGCGGTCGTTCGGCTCCAGACTGTAGCGCCTAGAACCGTACGGCCACTCCGGCCGACCCAATAGCTGAAACGAGAGAAGGGTCCTTATTGGCTGAGGGAGAAATGTGTGATCTCTCTTGTCCTTCGGGAAGACAGGGCGAGTTAGTAGCGAGGCGCCACTCAAAACGCACGCTCGAGTAACAGGAGGCGGCTCCAAAAGAACGGTCGCAAGTAAATATTCCAGCTGTTAAACAAGATATAAAGAGAAGGTTAGTTATCAGTGAACGCCACGTGTCGTGGGCAATGTATATCACGAGTATGGAAAGTGAGGAATGTGTTAATGTAATGTAAAGGGTTGTACTAACGCCGTAGCCAAGAGCCGCCATATTGGAAATTCTATGACGCGTGTCTCAACGTATTTTCTTTATTAAAACGAGTATAGTAAAATACGTTGTTATCATTTAACAACTGGCATCCCGACACACCCGACTTCAGCAGAATCACAAACCCACATTGAACCTGGCGCCTGAGCGCTGCTACTGTGCGACGAGAGACTACCGAGGCAGCAGAGTTGCTTCCTTCTCGCTACAATGCCACAGATGGCACTGTAGCCCCATACAGAAAAACAAAAGGTGAATGACAGTTGTAGCTATTCTCATCTCAGAACGTAAGACCTCCGTTGTGCCTTGGTCGGTCGAATTCACTCTACGAGACAGCATTCATCAGGTCTACTTCGTACGCGCAAACGACCAGCCCTTGAGTGCGGGCAGACTCTGCGTTCATCGCAGAAGGTCACGGCGCGCCATTTCATGTCCCATCTGATGCTCTGACGGCGGCACTCGAGCCGTGCCCGTCGATCTATGGGGTGAGTGGAAGATGGGCAAGAGGCGTGCGTGCGCGTAGTCCCACTGCTGAAACCCCGTTCCCAACAGTTCGTGTTGACACGTCTGGGCTCACAAGCCCTCTTACCTATTCTGTGGTAGCTGTACAATCTGCCACTGTCGCCGCTACAATACGACGATTCTGGAGGGCGCCTGTGCTGCGTGGACGTTCAGAACCTCGTCTACAGGTGTGATAATGTTCAAATAACCACTGATACCAGCATCCCAGCATCGTCGCACCATTGACGTTGCACGTTCAACTTGTCTGGCACTTCTCCGATATGAAACTTCCTGGCAGATTAAAACTGTGTGCCGGACCGAGACTCGAACTCGGACCTTTACCTTTCGCGGGCAAGTGCTCTAACAACTGAGCTACCCAAGCACGACTCACGCCCCGTCCTCACAGCTTTACTTCTGCCACTATCTCATCTACAACCCACCAAACTTTACAGAAGCGCTCCTGCGAACCCTGCAGAAAGGTTCCGAGTTCGAGTCTCGGTGCGGCACCCAGTTTTAATCTGCCAGGAAGTCTCATATCAGCGCATACTCCGCTGCAGAGTGAAAATCTCATTCTGAATTCTCCGATAGGATCACGCCACTACTCGGAAGACCACTATATGACCACTTTTCAAATCTTTCAGCTGGCTGCAGGAAGCTCCAGTGTCTCTGTGGCATGGTTTCTGGTTTCTTCTCACCTTTGCACCACACTGAGCCTTCTGGCTGTGAGCACTACCTGTGAAAGGGTAAAGATACACTCCTGGAAACTGAAATAAGAACACCGTGAATTCATTGTCCCAGGAAGGGGAAACTTTATTGACACATTCCTGGGGTCAGATACATCACATGATCACACTGACAGAACCACAGGCACATAGACACAGGTAACAGAGCATGCACAATGTCGGCACTAGTACAGTGTATATCCACCTTTCGCATCAATGCAGGCTGCTATTCTCCCATGGAGACGATCGTAAAGATACTGGATGTAGTCCTGTGGAACGGCTTGCCATGCCATTTCCACCTGGCGCCTCAGTTGGACCAGCGTCCGTGCTGGACGTGCAGACCGCGTGAGACGACGCTTCATCCAGTCCCAAACATGCTCAATGGGGGACAGATCCGGAGATCTTGCTGGCCAGGGTAGTTGACTTACACCTTCTAGAGCACGTTGGGTGGCACGGGATACATGCGGACGTGCATTTTCCTGTTGGAACAGCAAGTTCCCTTGCCGGTCTAGGAATGGTAGAACGATGGGTTCGATGACGGTTTGGATGTACCGTGCACTATTCAGTGTCCCCTCGACGATCACCAGAGGTGTACGGCCAGTGTAGGAGATTGCTCCCCACACCATGATGCCGGGTGTTGGCCCTGTGTGCCTCGGTCGTATGCAGTCCTGATTGTGGCGCTCACCTGCACGGCGCCAAACACGCATACGACCATCATTGGCACCAAGGCAGAAGCGACTCTCATCGCTGAAGACGACACGTCTCCATTCGTCCCTCCATTCACGCCTGTCGCGACACCACTGGAGGCGGGCTGTACGATGTTGGGGCGTGAGCGGAAGACGGCCTAACGGTGTGCGGGACCGTAGCCCAGCTTCATGGAGACGGTTGCGAATGGTCCTCGCCGATACCCCAGGAGCAACAGTGTCCCTAATTTTCTGGGAAGTGGCGGTGCGGTCCCCTACGGCACTGTGTAGGATCCTACAGTCTTGGCGTGCATCCGTGCGTCGCTGCGGTCCGGTCCCAGGTCGACGGACACGTGCACCTTCCGCCGACCACTGGCGACAACATCGATGTACTGTGGAGATCTCACGCCCCACGTGTTGAGCAATTCGGCGGTACGTCCACCCGGCCTCCCGCATGCCCACTATACGCCCTCGCTCAAAGTCCGTCAACTGCACATACGGTTCACGTCCACGCTGTCGCGGCATGCTACCAGTGTTAAAGACTGCGATGGAGCTCCGTATGCCACGGCAAACTGGCTGACACTGACGGCGGAGGTGCACAAATGCTGCGCAGCTAGCGCCATTCGACGGGCAACAGCGCGGTTCCTGGTGTGTCCGCTGTGCCGTGCGTGTGATCATTGCTTGTACAGCCCTCTCGCAGTGTCCGGAGCAAGTCTGGTGGGTCTGACTCACCGGTGTCAATGTGTTCTTTTTTCCATTTCCAGGAGTGTATATGGTGCTCTGGTAGCCATGCCACTACGCTGTCTGTTGGCGGGCGGCGTTGAAGTCGTCACCAGTACGTCTACTATCCTCCAGGTGGCATATGCCGTCCTCGGATCAAAATCTTTCCATGTGTACTATTGTTTTTCCGGTGGGAGCACTCATATGAAAACGAAACAGATGGAAAAAAGGAAATAAACTCTTCATTATTTCGAAACTAATTGCCATAACTGCTAATATATTTATCCCACTGTGAGACAAGATGATCTCAATGACTTTACGAAAAAAAGTTTGCAGCCGCCTAAGGAACCACAGTCGCGTGCATCTGTCTGTCGGAAGGAAATCAATCGCCTTCCCGCATGTTGCCTAGGTAGTTTCGACGACGCCGCAGAAGTTTCTCTGGGAAGCTCCTTCACATCCTTCATACAGTCCCGATCTCTGCCCATGCGATTTAAATATTTTGGAGCTCTCAAGAAAGACATTCGTGGCTGTTGATTTGCTTCGAATTAAGAGGTGCATGCCTGGATACGAACATGCTTACTTAGGCATAGGCAAACATTTTTCTATGAAGGAATTGGCCATCTTGTCTCATTAGCAGTCTGGGTGATTACTTTTGAAACAATAAGCAGGTTACTTACCTTTTTTCTCTCTATCCTGTTTTAATTTGACTGTCCCTTACAGCACACTCGGAGGTTGCTTCCCACTGTATTTACAGATGGCGTATGGGAAGGAAACTAACAAGATAGGACAAAATAGTTGGTAAAAAGTGATTGTTTACCTCGGTTTAATCGTGTGTCATAAATCAGTTCCCTTGTGATCTTATCGTATTGTAGCTCTGAAAATTCAATAGATCGCCAACAATGTCTCAATTCGCCCTTTTCGTAATGAAAGCACGAACGCAGGAACAGCGTTTGTTTACCGTAAAGATATTTTGCGCAAATTATGAGCGCGGCGTGACACTAGAACTTTGAAAGGTACCCATTACTCCTTCAGTTTAATACTACGCCCAACGGATCTATTTGCGGGACCTTTGCATAAATGCCCCAACTTGAAATCTATGTCAATTCTGCTTGGCCCAATGATTGACATTCAAACATTTAGTAAAATTATTAAATTAAAATTTCTTTTCTAACAGATAGTAAAACAAAATATTGAAATGTTTGTCTATTCTTATATAAAGAATGTTCCGACTCAAATTTGAATTTTTGTAGAACAAATTACTTTATTCATTAAGCATTTCAGATAATAATAAGAACAAAAAAAATTCACTTCTTTAAACAAATCTTAACGCGTCTGATCGTTACACAGCATGAAATTTGCACCAGATTCCACAATGTGTATTAAACGCATCTAACTTTCTTATTAACGATGTAAAATTTAACGCATCTGACTTTGTATCTTTATTTATCGTTAACGCATCTCACTTTTGACTAAAACTATGGTCTCCTACATAATGGTATCTCTTATTACCATAAGTGCCCACTTTTGGATCGGAAGAAAAGGTTATTCTACAACTGTATCCATTAATCAATATGCACACACAATTACTGCACCAACATATGCACAGGAGAAACGTAAGTATCGAGTCATTAGCAGTTCAGTTATTTACCATACAGACACTACCTCTACGCAAATTATCCCACGGAAAACCAAAATTACTACATATAAATTCCGCGCCTACTTGATCATTCACTTTAATCGCCACTATTGTACTGCTGCCAAGTCCCGACAGAAATTCACCCACTGAAATATGAAAACCCTTCAAAAATTACAGATACAAAATACACACACTCACGATGAACTACTTACTTTGTTGCAGCCAAAGTTCATGGCTACGTTATCAGTTTACTAATCTCTTTCCCCGCTTTGAAATTTTAATTATTTAGAAAATCTCCCGCACGTGACTCTACATTCCAATAAATATGAATAAGCAAGCGTGATCTTCACTTACTTTGCTAAAATTCGACACACGCTTTCACATGTGTCCACATTACTAAATCTTTCAAGATAGCAGATATGTAAGAAAATTGAAAATTCATAACAGTACTTAATTTCACACGCATGTTTCATGTAATAGCACACTTCCAGCTTACATGTTCAAATGGTTCAAATGGCTCTGAGCACTATGGGACTTAACATCTGAGGTATCAGTCCCCTAGAACTTAGAACTACTTAAATCTAAGTAACCTAAGAACATCGCACACATCCATACCCGAGGCAGGAGTCGAAACTGCAACCATAGCGGTCGCGCGGTTCCAGACTAAAGCGCCTAGAACCTCTCGGCCACAGCATCAACTAGTTTTAAAATTCTTGATCATCCCCATGTCCCCATGTGGCGAGTGTCAGGTATAAAACTAAATTAAATTGCCGCACGCACTTCAATATTTCGTTTTACCTAATTAACTTGCTTGCTCAAACAAATTAGATTAAATTATTCACTGCGAAATTGTTATAAAACCCCAAAGTTGCAAATTACTATCAAAAAGAAAAGTAACAATTTTACATCACCTACTACTGCACACTACCTACCTAAGTAAATTTCGTTCCCCCAAAATACTAATATTACTTTACGTCGAAACCGTTAATCATAAATACAGCACATTTCCCACACTTAAATCAAGCATGGTTCGACCCATATCCGAAAAGCGTCCTCTCTCGTTTAAGTCTTCAGCAGCAGTCCCGACTCGCACGCATGCTACAGTGCTGCTCGCCTGACCTCTCAATTTGTGGGCGGCTCCCAACCAATCATCAGCTCAGAAATTCACCGGTTTAAAGTTGCCGGTTAAACCTCTCTTCTACATAATGGGAAAGATCCCGTGCTTTTCTTCCGAAAGATTGAAGCGTGAGTTTTACAAGACTATCATACCTTCCTACACCTCGCTACAGCCAAAGTCTGAAGTTTCATAGCTTCCATAATCGCTGCCTATCGACTAGTTGTTCCCTATCGTACACCCACAATCACTAAATATCGTTCGATCCTTATTCTCTCCCCAAACATTCTTCCTACGGTTATTTTCATACATTCATTTCTTTCTACCTGCTGCTGTGGACTCAATAGGATAAGGAAATATAGGAAACAGTTGGCATTCTTAACTTATTCAATCAATAAAAACAGTTCGATTCCTCTAGTCATTCTTTTACAGCTTGGTGTTGGTTTGCAGACACGACAGTAAGTCTGTGCTTAGTAAATTAAATGATATTATTACTATAAAAAATGATACTATGTTGATCAAACTGGTGTTTTCAGAAGAACACGACGATCAATTGCATTAAGTATTGTTACATTGTTAGAAATATAAATGAGAGTTGTCATTGCTGAAGACAAGGGCCAGCTCTCAACTTCACCATCCGGACTGACCACTCCTCAGTGAGATTACTGTACTTAAGGAAGTCCAATTATGACGACAAAATGTAAGCATCCTCTGATACGGACTTTGTGTAATGTTTCCACTATCTTTTTTTTGTCAGATTGATGAAACATGTTGAGAAGGCAGCGTCCCTACGTGACTCAAGAAAGGCCATTCAAAACGACGAGCCTCAACTGAGACGCTGGAGATTGGGGAACAGGAGCGTACCCTATTCAGTGTGAAGCCTACTACTTCGAAAAGACATTCAGCGCAGCAACACAGGATGTCACAACCGTCTCTCCTGAGGATAACGTAACAGGAATTAAACCTTCCTCCTTATATAATTCAACTGCACCAACCTCTAGATCACAGTGATGTGAAGCAGTGATATTCTTTTGCAAATGACATGATTAGGCCCTTTGAAAATGGAACAGTCGTTGAGGATTAGAGTAGGATCAGCACAATGAAATATAATAAAATTATCAGAAAGTGGTGAATACCATACTGAAAATATCGAATTCATGCAATCAGACATAGCTAAAAGATAGTAACTCAGCTTACAGATTTTTTAGGAGGAAGGTACCGTTCAGAAACATAATAACTGTTACACCGAATAAATGAAACATCTTCAGCAAAGGCAGTCCGAAATTATCATAGAAAGATTCATGTGAAACGATAAAAACAGGTATGATTAGTTGGGGGGCTATCCTATGGCATAATCACGTCCATAATCCTTCAGGAACGACAAACTAATAGAATACCAAATTAAAAAGAGTATACATTTACAGATCTTTGAAGGATACAAACAATTGTTATAATGTTAGGAGACGTTGATGAGGCACACTACCATCTCCATGAAGTCGTCAACTAACAGAACTGGTTTCACTGGGGTCCTGTGAATCCATATATTCAAGCTGCTGGACATGGTACAGAAAGGCCTCCTTTGAGTCCCTATCTCATTCCATTTGATTATTCTTTTGGGATTATCTAAAGGACAGACGCTTCGAAGTTGTACCTGCAACAATCCAGTACCTTCGTACTGCAAGTTCCAGAAAGATCTGTGCACTCCAAAATGATCCTCAGTAATTCATCACGAAATTCAGTTCAGAATCCTGCTTAATTGTTGCTGTAAAAAAACTTCGAAAAATTTTCCTATTAAATTTCTGGTTTTTCTTGTAGCATAAATTTGATAATAAGAATCTATAATCCTATATTACATTGTAGTAAACAAAAATTCGTCGCACCTATTTTGCGCCATCCTGCAGTTACGTTACAGATTGTTGATGGTGTACGGCAGGAACCAGCAGAAATCGGCTTTGTTGCTTTACTGCTACTAACGGTTTCGAATTAATAGACTCATCAGACGGCTTTCATGCTGTCGTCAAAAGATATGAATCAGTGATTTACTAGCGACATTATCTAGGATAAAACAACAATTCTCAGTCACAAAAGTGTAATAAAGATAGTTGACCTACACACATGTTTTTTCCCAATGCATCTTACGTGAAACGTCCACCTGGAAATTTTGTTTCTAGTCTTTCTCGAACGAAACGTATTCATATAGTTCACATGCTTTACACTGATACTCTTTGGTTTTCGTTATTAAGCACATTCTTTTGGCCTCAAACAAATTACAATCCACACCACGTGTGAATTACTTCTAAAATTTGAAAACAACATACATGACTGATGATGCAATACAATGATGCATTACAAAGATATACTCGTGTCATTCTGGGAAAATATTGCTATTATGTTATACTGGAAAATACTAGAAACGTATTTTATATTAAATACAGGGCATTAAATACAGAGAAATAAATGGGATTTAGTGAACTACAGCATTACGAACTCATTTTCCAAATTGTAATACAAATGGATGTCGGTAAAAATTTATGTGATATTTTAAGACTGCTGATGACATTACATTAAAACTTCCTAACATTTAGTGTCATGAAAATAACTGATTGCAGTAGATAAATACAATATTTTAAGGTTCATTGCTTGCTCTGCAATAAGTGAAGAAGCTTTATTTATGCTGGGGTGTGGAAAGTACACTCCAAAAATTTTTCCAGCAAAGAAATAATAGTCAATTCAGTCTGCTCATTAAGGGCGTGGTCAGGGTAGCTGTTTTGTGTGTGTGTTGTTCTGTTTTTTCTGGTAGATTCATAGTGGCGCTTTTTTTTGCTAAGTGTAATATTTTCATGTTGTTCTCAATCTTTCTCACTGAACGGATCTCGTCAGCAATGTAGGCTACAAATGCAGATGTGTTTAAGTTTCCAAGTCTTAAAGCATCAAAGCGACCTTTGTATCTTATCTCAAAACTTCTGTCTGCCTGTGTAGTATTTAGACACGAATTTCATTTGAGCTTGTAGTTCCCTGGTGTACTGAAGGGGAACTTGGAAGGATTTAGATCATGAATTACCTTTTGCTCTGGTTTAGGTTGGCTGCAAAGGTCGAAGGCAAACTAGTATAGGTTCTTAGGAAACTAATTAATACAACTGACATCCAGTTCAGTGGCAGTGAACGTACACTATTATACAATGGCCTTAAAGGTAATGTTAACATTAAAAATTACAGTCACTGTGTTAAACATGCTGTAACCTGTACAAAATTTACATATTGCACAGCTAAACTGCACACAGTAAAGAACTTGCAATTGTTTTTAAGTCAGATAAATTGATAATGAAACATCTAAAACTAAATAAGGCATTATAAACGAATTGTCTAAAGGCAGTGCATTGATGGTAAAATCTGATAAAGGAAATTCTATTGTAACAATGCATGAAAACGAATATGTGGAGAAATAACAACGCTACAAAAATAATAAATATGACCCCACAATGAGACTGAAAACTAAACTCTGTCAGCCACTTAAAAATGTAACTTTTAAGTGAACAAAAATTAAGTATGTAACTATATTACAATGATACCTACGGCGTGATCAGCCAAAGAGTCATAAAAAAGCTACCCCATTTGACCAGTAGTTAACTCGAGAAACCATCCTCCATACTTCATAAACACATAGCTAAAAGATGTAATTGCTAAATAATACACATTTGAAAATCACCACACTATCCATAACACTCACAAACTCAAACTTTATTGACGATGTCCAAATCCCATCCCCAGCTTAATTTGCATCACTGAATGTAATATTTATTACTGTTAACAAGGCAACAAAAAATCTTCTTAAGTATAAGAAAATTAATGTTCCAAAGACCTACAAACTTGTAGAAATACTTACACTTCAACAACAATATCTACTAACAACATGATGTCTACAAAGATAATCAACATATTCATACTAATATTATAAATGTGAAAGTAACTCTGTCTATTAGGTTTTCACAACTATACTCCTGAACTAATTTTGATGAAATTTGGTATGGAGATAGTTTAATCTCTGAGGAAGAACATAGGCTACTTTAGAAAGTGTGTAATATCAGATATTCATAGAGTTCAAGAATATTGCACGACTTAGGAAGACATATTTATTCTTTGAAAAATATGGTCCATGTAATACGATTCAACATTATGACTACAATGCTTCTACAGTTTTCAACATGTTAATCCATTCTAATAATATTAAATCGTAAAGTAACTCTGTCTATTCTGTTTTCACAACTAATCTAATGAACTGAGTTAGATCAAATTTGATACAGAGAGAGACTGAATCCTGAGGAAGAATATAGGCTACTATAGAAACTAAAACACAGCCAAGTGCTAAGGGGTTTAAGTAAGGAACAGATCACTTCTTTTACTTAAGTTAACACACACACATTTTATATAAAGATCTAAATGTACGTCACCCAGTACCTGGGAAGAACCTACAGCTATACAGAGCAAGATATATCTGAATTATCAAGTGTACAGGGTATAAATCAACCTATTATTGTAATATCTTTTTGTAGATGTCTGTTTTTCTTGGCCACCTCTACATTCTAGAATCATCTTTTGCAGCTGTCGTACCCTTACCTTTCATCAGAATACTCTTCAATGACAGTTCATCATGATCAGTCAATACACACTGTCGTTCGATTGTGAAGTAGTGGATGGTGTTTTCCATTTTCACTGTATGCAGTATAAATCTTTGATACATTGCCTCTTGAAACACCAAACACTTGAGGTACTTTGGTTATGGGAGCACCTATCATATGACTAGCAACAATTTTTCCGACATAATGCACTCACAACTACACAGAACAGTGTTCTCACATGAGTGACACTTGCAACATTTTAGACATTACAAAAGTGCAATTTGTGGTCAAATATAACTGCACAACCTGCAGGCTCGATGGCATCTGCATTTATGTTCAAGCACTCATTTCTCAGAGTGTTTCGACAACGATACTGCACACATGATATTTGTTTTCATATGTCGTAGGTAAGTCAAAACATGTAGTGCGCAAAAGCAGTCTGTTTTATGGCCGACCCAAAGTGCTTAACAACGAAAACACTAAAAACTATACGAATATGCTTAGTTGGGAAAAACTATAAAAACAAATATTCTAAAAGGGCCATTGCAGTAAGTTACATTCCACCATAAGTCTGTGGCACAACTGTCTTATCACACATTTGTAACCATGAATTATTGCTTTATACTACAAAAACTCGAAAAATAATTCAACATAGCATGTGTTTCGAGAAAGCATGAAAGCTGTCTCATGATGAATTATGTCAATTCAAAACTGGTAACAGTACTTCTTGAAAAGCGTTTTGTGATAGGCTGTCTCTGTACCCCATTAGCTATCTCTATCACATAACAGCCACTGCCTCCAAACATGTCTATTTAAGAAAATTACTTACATATCTTAGAAGAAAAGTGTCCCAGCTCTAACCCTGAAACCAAATTAAAAGTACTTTAAAATATGCAGATGTGTTCATTCTAATGTCCATCTGTATCACTTATCTGTAAAACTCTGATAATGCCATAGATTCACAAGAGTCATTTGTCATACTGTTTGATGGAAGCTACAAATTTCGTGGAACAATATGTATTTCTTCTTTTCAGGTTATTTATTGGCTCTGATGATCACCAATAGACATACCCTCACAATATTTTTTACCATTTAGATGTGTAACAACCTGAAAGCGTTAAATGGTTAATAGTCCCATTATCACAAGAATTATTAGTTACATTCATTTTACATCAAATCAAGTCTACAATTTAAAAAAAAATTAAAATGTACTGATTAATATAAAGGAAGACTTGATAACACAAGACATAGGTATTTAATTACTGTACTATAATATAGAATTATCACTTTTTCTATATTCTTATTTGTTCTTCTTCTGTAAAATGGTATATTAGTTTATTTACTTTTTGGTTTTCTGTCGCTAAAACAGTCTGAATGTTTGTTAGTAATACACTGCTAGAGGACAGCACACGCTGTTTTAGTATCGAGTACGCTTGAAATTTTCTGTCACAGCTGAAGAAAATGTGATTAACATCTTCCTCATTCTCACATTTACTTTAAGATGGGAACACGCTGAAGCAGTAGCGATGTTGCTGGAATCTCCCATGATTAAATCGAACGAGCGCCATTGTCGCTAAATCGGTGTATACAGCTTCTTTAATCAGAGTACCTACTTTGTCATTTAAATTCACTCCGCTATGTACCTTAACCCAGAATACTCGGTAAAGCGCCCGAATGGCTTCTGTAATGTGATAATCGAGATCATTTTGGATGTTAGTGGCATGTTGACAGCATAAATGATGAGCGTGAATCTGATAAAATAATGACTGTTTTTCCTCGAACTTCTTTTGAGTACTTAAGACACTCTAACACAGCTGGAAATAGATAGTAAGTTAAGGTATTAGTTGAGTTTTACTTGAAGTGTTAAACCTATGCCAAATAATCGTAGTTCTCAAAAATATGGCATTCTCTGCAGCGGAGAGAAGACAGCATCGCTGGAGCGCTGAAGTCTGCCTTAATTACGCGGCATAGTTAAAATTTCCATTGTTGTTTTACAGGCACGTTAGTATCAGCGCAGATTATTTAAGGGTATGCGGAATGAGTTTTTCGATATAAAATTGATTTTTGGGTAAATGCATTTTCGAAAAATTTATACTCTCCCGTTTAATACCATGTATAAAATATTTGGATGACGTGAGTAGAACTATTTTAAATAATTTTTTAAAATAATTTCGACACATGATGTTCCGCACCTTGTATATGAGACGCGAAATATACCAGATACAGACAGCCTTGCCAGAGATATAATTGAGCACAAGAGAGTTAGCTTTTCTGTTGGCTTCACTGCTAGACAGTTGACAATAGATTCTGCATGCTGGGACTACAAAATATGTTTTGTTTCCTTTGTGAGTACATCCATGTGATTGTTGTGAAAGTCGTATGTGGAGGCGTCATTGAGTTTTCTTTCCTTCAACATGCCAAGACGTAGTCTGAAGGTATTTAGAAAGCGTGTACATTGGCGCAAGAAAGTAAAGTGTACTAAAAATTCGTCTGATTCATCTTAATCAGTATCTGATGTCCTAGTAGCGACTAACCTCAACACTGGTAGTGATACATTGAGTGATGCTGCTGCCACTACACCGGAAAGTGCTTCAAGAAGAAAACTAGCTGGAATTGAAGAAGAATACAAGAAACTAAATGCTGGGACTACAAAATATGAGGTAATTAACGTCTCTTTATTATCAGACGTTTTGGAGAACAATGTGTGCTGCAAACAATGTGGAAAATATGGTGTTTCATTGAAAACAAACTTACATGTAGGACTTGCTTGTGAATTAGAGTTGATGTGCAGTTATTGCAAACACAGTGTTACTTTCTTCAATTCCTCACATGTTACTGCAGATACAGGTAAACTATACAATATAAACATTAGACTGGTTTATGGATTACGGTATATAGGAAAGGGCAGGGCTGCAGGTGCCATGTTGTGTGGTGTGATGAACCTCCCTCCTCCACCTTCAAAATTTAACAAACACATAATTGCAATAGGCTCTGCTGTAGAAGATGTGGCACAGGAAAACATGAAAGATGCTGTTGAGGAATCAGTTGTTGAAAATAATAATAGTAGAGAGTTGTACATAGCTTTTGATGGAAGCTGGCAGAAGAGAGGCCACACATCTCTGAATGGTGTAGTAACAGCTACAAGTGTGGACACTGGTAAGGTAGTTGATGTGGCAATACTTTCCAAGCATTGCTGATTCAAGGAGAAAATGAAAACTAAACATGAAGAGGAGTGCATGGCAAATTACTATGAGTCAAGTGGTGGTCTGGAAGTTGGTGGTGTAAGAAGTATTTATCAACGCTCAGTAAAATGGTACAACGTTAGATACATAAATTATCTTGGAGATGGTGACTCAGAGGCTTTCAAAGAAATTGAGGAACTGAGACCCTATGGTAACGATGTGAAAATTTCCAAACTGGAGTGTGATGGCTAGCATGAAAAGCAAGAAATTGAGCGATGAAAAAAACTTTAAATGGGAAAAATAGACTAACAGATGCTACAATAGTTCATGTTCAGAAGTGCTATGGTCTAGCAATAAGACAGAATACAGCAGATGCAGAATTAATGAGAAGACCAGTCTGGGCTCTGTTTTTCATACAGCTTCAAACAGTGAGAATCCCCAACATGGGCTATGTCCAAAAGGAGGCGATAGCTGGTGCAAGTACAACAGAGGCAAGGTAACGAAGAAACAATACAATCACCCTCATCACCTGCCACCTCCCATAATGGATGAAATAAAACCAATATTCCGAGACCTCGCAGATATTAGTCTACTAAAGAAATGTCTTCATGGCTGGACTCAGAGTCCAAATGAGTGTGTGAACCATGTGATATGGGATAGACTACCCAAAACTGTGTTTGTGGGTATAAACACACTTAACTTTGGCGTTTATGATGCTGTTTCATCATTCAATCAGGGCAATATAACAAAGTGCAAAGTTCTGCAGAAGTTGGGGCTCTGTGTAGGACTACGAACTGCCGCAGCTATGCTTTGTTTGGAGAGGGAACGGCTCAGGTCTTCAGATAATGCCATAAACGTATATTCAAAGATGGCTAGACAGCATAGCAGAGCCATCAAGAGGAAGCTGTTGGACGAATCTGATGATACAAGCTATGGAGCAGGCTTGCACTGAAGTAAAAACTTTGAAGCTAATTGTAACTTTAGTTTTTTTGTGTATAAGATACATTTTCAAAGGGCCTATTTATAGCAGAAAGATGAAATTTTCTGTAGTGGTTCCTTAAGACCTTCTAATATATCTGAATTAAAAGATATGTGGAATTATTTTGTATTAATGGATGTAAATTTTAAAATACTTGTTAAAACGTGTAACTTTTTTAACATTTACAAAAAATAAAATATCTGGAAAACTATACATTATCTTTTCAAAATTAATAATTCAGCATAAAAGCAGAACATATCTCTGCGATTTGTGAAAAAATCAAGAGTATCGTCCAAATGTGAAAATGTTCCTAACTTTTAGCTCAATTTAACATTGTAAGCATAGGGCGTTCCGTATACCCTTAATAATCTTTCTTCTAGCAAAGCTTAAGACCTAGACCAGGCAGTTTATGATGAATTTCCCACTAATTCTAAGGTATTCTGTGTAGTTAGTCCCTGGCCTCTACTAAGCCTAAAGAAGGACGTCTTTCATTAGAAAATATGATCATTATACTGTATTTGGCATAGCACGATGAAAAGAAAAGTGACAGCTAAAAGCATATTTCTTTCACTAATAACTATCAATCAGCATTGGGTGTGTTTTAAATGTGTTCGTAAGATATCGATCGTATGTAGCTTAGAATTTGCGTAGCGTTGCTAGTGATGTCCATTTACTGCCGGGAAGATGTGCAAGACGAAATTTTGTGACAGACGTTTTTAGATTGCTAGTATGTGAGGAGTCTCACTACAAAGTCCGAGTGCGCAATTTTTTCTTCACCCTGTTTATTGTTACGTATGATCAAGTTAGGCAAACAAGTAGAATCACAAGCTAGCCAAGGCATGCCTGCACAAAGTACCGTTCATAATTTAGAGAAAGACAGTCAGAGAGCCTCCACTGCAGTCAATACGACGCTGGAAGATAAGGGGCTAGTTCAGTAGAACCAATGTCGTTTACTGATAGTAATTTGATGGAAGAAACGTTTTAGTCTGAGAACAGACAAGGCTAAAGGGGGGCCAGTTTGTTCGGCTATTCCAGGCCCATTTCCAGAGTTGCTAAGAAAGTTAGAAGAACGCAATAGGAAACGTGATAGGCTAGCTGAATTAAAATTAAGCGGAAGAGATTTGAAACAACCTGAACGTGAGAAAGCTTTGTGACGAAAGTGCAAGCGCAATTAAAGTTAAATGATTCTGAGAAAAAAAACAGAGTGATCGTGGTAAAAAACTAGAGCAGAGTCTGAACGAAAAAAAGGTGAATTTATTGACCTTATAAAAATCATGTACAGACCTTCGCGAATTAGTCAATACGTTTGAATACACTATTGGAAGCAGGTGTAAAGAAAATAAGGGAACATTTAGAGTACCTAGAACTTCAAACGATGTAAAGCGTAGAACAGCATTTGCGAGAACAGACAAAGAAAGCTGGAAAAGAATTCAGCCTGTGGTTAGATGTTAAAGATAGAGAAACGGCAGAACATAATGTGGGAACAGAACTAACAATTGCTATACGACGAAGCAGTAGTGAGCTTCCGTGTAACAATTTTGTTAACACGGAGTATTCTGCTTCTGAGCCAAGCTGCTCTGCGAATAAAGTAAAAATCTACCACCTTGGAACAATAACAATACTGAGTGTGTTTACGAAAAAGAGAAAGAAATAGATAGCAACAGGCAAGAAATAAACAGTAATGTGCACCGAGGAAACACGTATTGCTCTGTTTACCTAGCAGTTATGATCAGTCCTGCGTTTGTAACGGAAGTAGCGACAGCCTGATAATCAGGCAACAGATGTCAGTTGTGGGGGGCGATGCCTACAGTATCGGACATATTACTAGAGGGAAGTCGTAGCAAACAGGCAATTTCAACCTTATACAGACGAAAAAAGATCGATTCATCCTGTAGTATTCACAAGAAGATTTAAAAACATACTGTCATGTGCGTGGACAGAGAGACAGAAAATATAGTTTATCATCTCTCATATCCAAAGCGAAGCAGCGTTATGGGCAAAGCCAATTTGGGAACTGGGAATATAGAGAAAGAATTCGAAAATGCGTTTTTATCGAAATTTTGTCCTAATTTTATTGAAGAACGGTTGCGAAAACAAGTTTACAGCCCAGAGATGTATAATCACAAACACGATACAGTGAGAAAATATTTCGAGAGCTCTGTAAATAAGACACGCTATTGGGATAAACCTGTCTCAGATCGTGATGTGATTCGGTTACTCAAAGCGCGCTTACCGAACAATATCAAAGAGAACCTTGTTAACGTACCAGAACATGACATGGAATAGTTCATGTCAGTGTTAGATTGTACTGATCTAACACAAGAAGACATAAAGCAGAATGGCGAGCAAGGAAACGGGAATTCATCTCCGTACAATAGTGATAAGCGAAGTCATCCGCCAAAGCACAATAACAAAAGTAATGGAAGAAAAAATGAGTACAGCTATAACAACGGTAGGCCACAGAACGGATATGGTCATCCGCCTTATAAGGGGAAAGATAGACTCAACTCAGGCCAAAATAGTAATCCTAAATGGAGCAATACTCAAAATTCTGGACAGGGTGCTCCCTCAGACACGGGCATCGGATCAGTCTCCACGTTAGCTACAATCCTGCACAAGAGCTACACCCAAGTGCACCGCAATAGCAGAACACTAATAGGAGCATGAGAATCGCAGACGTAACGGTCAATACCCTTCCTGGAATGTCTCAATCGTCAAACGAGATTCGGCAACAGTAGGCTCTCCGTTGTTGACCGTGAACCCTGTAATAAATAAGGGCGCTTCATCTAACGTAATGGGTCTAGTATTCTTTAAGAGGATAAGTCAGACCTGTAAGTTATCAACACTGACAATAAAAAAATGCAAGGAGGTAAGCGGTGCTATTGGCGCTCAGACACAAACCATTAAACATCAGATACAGGTGGAGATTTTAATCCAAAATGAAGCGATGTTATGCACTTTTCTTGTATTTAAAGAATTAGTACTGTCCTGTATACTCAGTTGCGAATTTCTCCGTGAGATGGAAGCAAATATTAAACTCTCTAATGGATGAGGTCAGCTTTATGAATGAAGGTAGGAGAATTTCACTGGGAATGGTAAACACTGAAAAGGTACATGGTAAATACTATTGAAGTTCAAATGGATCAAATGGCTCTGAGCACTATGGAACTTAACATCTGAGGTCATCAGTCCCCTAGAACTTAGAAGCACTTGAACATAACTGACCTAAGGACATCACACATATCCATGTCCGAGGCAGGATTCGAATCTGCGACTGTAGCAGTCGCGCGGTTCCGGACTGAAGCGCCTAGAACCGCTCGGCCACCGCGGCCGGCAATATTGAAGTATCAGGGTAACATGTAAGGGGCCACAAATACTCCAAATTAGCCATAACTTATACAACGGAGAATTCTATTATACTGATTCGAAGGAAAAAATATTCCTGGTAGATCTGAATCGATTTCCTCCAAGGTAAGAGAATCGGTGTTTTTGACCAGTGACCAGTAATTTCAGCTGAATCAGTAGTAAATTAAATATTTAGATGTACCATACGTACCATACTGAGGTAATACCAAGTAGTACATTTTGCCACGCCACATACTCAGTCCCATAGACCAAAAAGTGGTCTGTTATTACAAAGATCAGAAAATGGTAGAATGGGGAATTATCGAGCCATCTCTTTCACCTTACAGCAGTCCTCAAGTTGCGGTGGCAAAATCTGGAGGAATCATCAGATTAGCTGTGGACGCCAGATATATCAACAAAAACGTAGTAAGTTCCAAACTAGAGAATCTGGAGGAATAAATCCAAAAATTCTTTGGTGTAAAGTACTTGTTATTGATCGATTTAAAATCTTCGTACTGGCAGATGACTTTATCTGAACAATCAACGAAATACACAGCTATTATTTTTGCGGAAGAAGTTACAAGTTTCAGGTGTTTCCCTTGGGGCTCAAAGTGTGTATAAGTGTATTCATTACTATATTAGACGCAGTGTTAGGCCCAGAACTCTTGGAAAGTGTCAGTCAGTATGTGGACGACTTGCTAATAGCAACCCCGTCGTGGGAGGATCACATCAACATAATAGCGAGAGCTCTGCCAAAATTCGCAGAAGCAGGTGGAACTGCCAACTTAGAAAAATCGAAGTTTGACAGAGAACTAAAATTCCTGGACCGTGTAATTTAGTCCCTAAAAATAGTGGCTGATCCAAAAATATGTAAGCAATTGAGGAATTTCCACAGACAAAAATTAAAAAAACAGTTAAACGTTTTTACAGGATTAGTGTCCTCCTCCCAACGTTTCGTGCCAGACCAGATATACAGCTGTGGCGTATTAAACAGTAATGTGCCCTGGGTTTGGGCAGCGGAATCCAAACACGCATTCCAAACAATGAAACGGGCATTGTTGAAATAAAACATCCTGCACCACCCGAAGATGTCAAACGATTTTTCTTTAGCAACGGATACGTCTTCGTACGGTTTGGGATCGTGTTTATTCCAAATCAAGGAAAAAGATGAACATAAAGAAATAAGAGTAATAGGTTTTGCAAGTTATGTACCTTCGAATTGTGAAAGAGCTTATTCAGTGATAGAGCTGGAAGCTTTGGCAGTCGTGTGGGCTGTGAAAAAGTGTAACTTTTATTTTTACGACAAACAAGTTAATATATTCTGCGACGATAAGTTCCTGAGCTCCTCGCTCACCTACATGACAGGTTGCCCCGGTGCGTATTGATCTTACAGGAACATCGATTGCAAATAATATGTATCAAAGGAACGGATAATGTGCTTGCTGACGCATTATCACGTCTTCCATAAGGTTTATCTGAACTCACAGAGTTCATTCAGCAAGCCTCCCGAATATAAAATATTTTTAGTAAAAAGCCAAGTACGCAGACGAAAGTTTTTGCGTATGTGCAGCAACACCGTTGAGTTGCAAAACCTAGACGCTATTTAGAGTTATGTAAAGGAATGTATATCACAAGAGCAAACCAGTGGCTTGAGGGATGAGTACAAAGTAGACGATAATGACTTATTTTACAGAAAGAGTGAAGACTTTGAGGAGTGGTTTATGTGTATTTTACAGTCGTGTATAGACAGCTTCATCTGGCACGTACACCTAACCTGGGGGCAGGTAGGCATTGGAAGATGTGTTGCAATCATAAAAAGATACTGACATGTCCCTAATTTAAAACGACGAGTACAACGAATCGAGAGAACCTGCGATATATGTCAAAAACAATGCATTTAAGTAGGTAACTGAACTACATCCTGCGGTCCCCACAGTCCACTAAAGATAGTAATTGCATACATAGCCGGCTGTTTGCCCACCACAAGAGGCGGAGTAAATTATCTGTTAGTTGTGTATGAGACATTCTCTAAGTACGTAGAACTGTATCCTATGTGAACATCTACTGCAGTTCCTATTGTCAAGATATCTTGAACGAAGCCGAAGGCAATAATCACAGATGGTCCAGTATACTTTACTAAGTACGGTTGATCTTTCCTTAACTAATACGGAATAAAACATATCTTAAAATCAGGCCTCCTCCTGAAAACAAGCCCGATCGAACGAATATTCAAAGAGTTTAGTAAATTAATTAGAGCCTATATCCCCAACCAGCCTAATAAATGGGCAGATTATGTTACAGCTTTCACAGGAATACACAATAACCTACCGAATGCTTTGACTATTTACACACCAGCTGAGGTAATGTTACACAAAGAGGGAAGAAAGGCGTGCATCACACCCTTACCTCAATTGCCAAGACCGGCAGGATCCAAACAAAAGACAATAGAAGAGGCTTTTGCGAATTTAACGAGGCGTACTCAGGTTAGTAAATTAAAATAGGGGAGGAGTGTTACTGCGGACCCACCCTAAATCGTCTGCCTTAAGTAAGAAAAATAACAAGTAGCAATTTCTATATGCAGGACCTTGAAAGATAATCAGTATCCAACATGAGTTTAGTTATTTACTAATAGATGCATAAGGTAATAAAATTAAGAGATTATAACAGTACAAGGATTTGAAGAAGTATTTACGCTTATGACATGCACGTAATAGTTGTAAGTTGAAGCATAGTACTTGCAAGTAATGTTATTGTGTTCAAACCTTATTTTGTGTAAGAATATATGTTGTTGCCAGTATGTTTTAATAACGTGTATTGATTATGCAGACAAGCCTGCACTACCTTCTGCAGTATACTATTCAATATGTAATCGAAGATTGTATACAATTAGGAAACACGTAACTAAATGTGCTTTAAATGGAATAATCTTTTTAAAAATCAAATAACTTCAGTGACGAGATGTATTTCTATTACAATTTTCTTGTGTTTCTGTAATGAATTTTTATGGGTTATTTTGAATTTTATAAAATAATAGCAGAGAGGGAGATTACTGAAACTAATAACTTATCAGAACTAACTTGATGGGAAGAATTGGTACACAAATCCCCATGAGTGTCTTCTGTACTCTTAAATGAAGCACTGAAACCGTACAGGTTTAGTGTATTTTTTCTACATATACAGCTTCCTTTTTGGAGTATTATTTACAGAAATCTATTATGTAATTAAGAATGGGGCGCGAGTTTCGAGTTACCTGTCTCAAACGGGAAGTAGTAAGCATTTACTTAACATAATCTACAAATGAAAGTATAACATTGCTGTCAATTCAGGCTAGAGCCTGTAAGACAGGACACAGTGATCCAGTGAACGATTATTTGACGTGATGTGATATAAAAGAATTAAATAATATATACTACTGTTTCATACACAGACCTATATGCAGAAACGTATTAATCACTCTCTTATGTGAGAATGTTACAAAGCGAACTCTCTTGTAAATACGTCAATATAAAATATACTAACGTTAACTTTATAACGAAGTGAATCACTGGCTCAGAACTGTGTTAAACATATGCTAACTGAGACTGTACAAACAGTGGTTAGTGTATATGGTGGAGTGCTCAACGTTCTGTGGGACAGAGTTAAGACGATGTCGCAACATTAATACTAACTCAGTAAATGACAGTGACAACGAGGGTTTAAAACTTAAAGTGTGGAACCTACTGTGAAGTGACATTAGGTAAAGCATGGACAGTGGTTTTAACGCACAAGTCCGCTGTCAGTGCTTTTGGGACTGTTGCGAGTTTGGCGCAGTGAGCAATCAGAATTCCACGCCAGCAACAGACGTGGCGGCGTGTGAACAGTTCAAGATCACGGCGATGAATGTTTTCAAATCGATGAAGGCAACGAACGCTCACTAGTAGACGGACGCTAAATGAGTGCCTGCTTGTGCATAAACCGATCGTTTGTTTGATTACACATAATACAACAAAAACTGTGAGATAAGCTTTCTGCAGAAAGTCAAGATGCCTTTTTTCCACGAAACGTAGACGATTAGCGTGGTGGTTGTTGGGAACGGCCGTGACCCCAATTTACGGCTGCAGAAGGGAGAGAAGCGGTGAGGGGAAGGCAGCATCGGCCGCTTGTAGCAATGCCGGCACCAATACCCAAGTTTTGTGCTTAGCACGAAATCGGAGGCGACACTCGCGGAAACATTGCCCTCTTAAGTGACACTTTTCCCCCCAAGAACAATGGATCTTGCCGTTGGTGGGGAGGCTTGCGTGACTCAGCGATACAGATAGCCGTACCGTAAATGCAACCACAAAGGTGGGTATTTGTTGAGAAGCCAGACAAACGTGTGGTTCCTGAAGAGGGGCAGTAGTCTTTACAGTAGCTGCAGGAGGAACAATTTGGATGATGACTGATCTCGGCTTGTAACACTAACCAAAACGGCCTTGCTCCACTGCTACTGCGAACGGCTGAAAGCAAGGGCAAACAACAGCTGTAATTTTTCCCGAGGGCATGCACCTATACTGTATGGTTAAATGATGATGGCGTCCTCTTGGGCAAAATATTCCGGAGGTAAAATAGTCCCTCATTTGGATCTCCGGGAGGGGACTACTCAGGAGGACATCGTTATTAGGAGAAAGAAAACTGGCGTTCTACGCATTGGAGCGTGGAATGTCCGATCCCTTAATCGGCCGGGTAGGTTGGAAAATTAAAAAAGGAAATGGATAGATTAAAACTAGATATAGTGGGAATTAGTGAAGTTCATTGGCAGGAGGAACAAGACTTCTGGTGAGGTGAATACAGGGTTATAAATACGAAATCAAATAGGGGTAATGCAGGAGTAGGTTTAGTAACGTATAAAAATAGGAGCGCGTGTAAGCTATTACAAACAGCATAGTGAACGCATTATTGTAGCCCAAACAGACACGACACCCGTGCCTGCCACAGTAGTACAAGTGTATATGCCTACTAGCTCAGCAGATGATGAAGAGACTGAAGAAGCGTATGATGCGATTAAGTGGTGGTGGTGGTTAGTGTTTAACGTCCCGTCGACAACGAAGTCATTAGAGACGGGGCGCAAGCTTGGGTTAGGGAAGGATTGGGAAGGAAATCGGCTGTGCCCTTTCAAAGGAACGATGCGATTAAAGAAATTAACCAGATAGTTAAGAGAAATGAAAATTTAATGGTCATGTGGGACTGCAATTCGATATCAGGAGAAGGAAAAAAGGTAGGTGAATATGGACTGGGGGTAAGGAATAAAACAGCAAGACGCCTGGTACGATTTTGTGCAGAGCATAGCTTAATCATATATAACACTTGGTTTAAGAATCATCAAAGAAGGTTGTGTACATGGAAGAGGCCTGGAGACACTGGAAGATTTCAGACAGATTATAGAATGGTAAGACAGAGATTTAGGAACCAGATTTTAAACTGTAAGGCATTTCCAGGGGCGAATGTGGACTCTGACCACAATTTGATGGTTATGAACTGCAGATTAAAACTGAAGAAACTGCAATAAAGGTTAAAGAGGTGTTACCAGGATAAAGTGAAAGAACCAGAGGTTGTAAAGAGTTTCAGAGAGAACATTAGGGACCGACTGACAAATACAGGGGAAAGAAATACAGTAGAACAAGAATGGATAGCTTTGAGAGATGAAATAGTGAAGGTCACAGTGGATCAAGTAGTTAAAAACACAAGGGCTAGTAGAAATCCTTCGGTAACAGAAGAAATACTGAATTTAATTGATGAAAGGAGAAAATATAAAAATGCAGCAAATGAAGCAGGCGAAAATGAATACAAACGTCTTAAAAATGAGATTGACAGGAAGTGCAAAATGGCTAAGCAAGTACGTCTAGAGGAGAAATGTAAGAGTTACAGGCATATATCATAGGGGTAAGATAAATACTGCCTACAGGAAAGTTAAAGAGACCTTTGGAGAAAAGAGAACTATCTGTACGAATATCAAGAGCTCAGATGAAAAATCAGTCCTAAGCAAAGATGGGAAAGCAGAAAGATGGAGGGAGTATTAGAGGGTCTATACAAGGGCAATGTATTTGAAGACAATATTATCGAAATGGAAGAGGACGTAGATGAAGATGAAATTGGAGATATGATACTATATGATACTCCGTGAAGAATTTGACACAGTACTGAAACACCTAAGTCAAAAAAAAAAAAAGAGGCAGTGAGAATAGACAACATTCCATTGGAGCTACTGATAGCCTTGGAAGTGCCAACCATCACAAAACTCTACCATCTGGTGAGCAAGACAGGCGAAATACTCTCAGACTTCAAGAAGAATATAATAATTCCAATCCCAAGGAAAGCAGGTGTTGACAGGCGTGAAAATTACCGAACTATTAGTTTAATAAGTCTTGCCTGCAAAATACTAATACGAATTCTTTGCAGACGTATGGAAAAACAGGTGGAAGCCGAACTCGTCGAAGATCAGTTTGAAATCCGTAGCAATATTGGAACATGAGGGGCACTGACCCTACGACTTATCTTAGAAGGTAGATTAAGGAAAGTCAAACCTACGTTCCTAGCATTTCTAGACTTAGAGAAAGCTTTTGACAATGTTGACTGGAATACTCTCTCTAAAATTCTGAAGGTGATAAGGGTCAAATCCAGGGAGCGACAGGCTATTTACAATTTATACAGAAACCAGGTGGCACTTATAAGAGTAGAGGGGTATGAAAGCGAAGCAGTGGTTGAGAAGGGAGTGAGACTGGGTTGTAGCCTATCTCAAATGTTATTCAAAACCGTGTATTGAGCAACCAGTAAAGGAAATGAAAAAAAATTTGGAGCAGGAATTAAAATCCTTGGAGAAGAAACAAAAAATTTGAGGTTTGCCAAAGACAATGTAATTCTGTCATAGATAGCAAAGGACCTGGAAGAGCAGTTGAACGGAATGGAAATGTCTTGAAAGGAGGCTATAAGATGAACATCAACAAAAGCAAAACGAGGATAATGGAATGTAGTCGAATGACGTCATGTAATACTGAGGGGATTAGATTAGGAAATGAGACACTTAAAGCAGTAAAGGAGTTTTGCTATTTGGGGAGCAAAAAACTGACTATGATCGAAGTAAGGTGGATATAAAATGTAGACCGACTATGGCAAGGAAAGAATTTCTGAAGAAGAGAAATTTGTTAACATGGAGTATAGATTTAAATGTCAGGAAGCCGTTTCTGAAAGTATTTGTATGGACTGTAGCAATGTATGGAAGTGAAACATGGACGATAAATAGTTTGGACAAGAATAGACTGGGAGTTTTCGAAACGTGGTGCTACAGAAGAATGCTGAAGATTAGATGGGTAGATCACGCAAGTAATAAGGACGTACTGAACGGAATTGTGTCACAACCCAACTAAGAGAAGGTACCGGTTGGTAGGACGCGTACTGAGGCATCAAGGGATCACCAGTTTAATATTGGAGGGTATCGAGGAGGGTAAAAATGGTAGAGGTAGACCAAGAGATGACTACACTAAGCAGATTCAGAAAGATGTAGGTTCCAATAGTTACTCAGGAATGAGAAAGCTTTCACAGGATAGAGTAGCATGGAGAGCTTCATCAAACAATCACTGGACTGAAGACCACAACATCAACTGACACTTCCATCGGATCGGAAATCACCTAATTTTTAATGTATTCATGCTCGAGAGTTTTTATGTACTATTTTTATGGCATATAACGAGAAACGAAAGTAAATAAATATACAGCAGTGATGTTTACAAAGTATAATGAAGTGTGCGTAAAAAAATTGTCAGAATGATGTTCACTAAGTATCACTGTCATTTGTGTTTTATTCAAAATCATCTTCATCATCATCATCATAGCTTGAGGGCGTGGCACTGATAACTTAATCGATGACCATTTCCATTATTCCTTCGCGTGTCCAGTACTCTTGCTCCAACTGCTGCACTTATCTGCAGGCGTGCCGGAGTGGCAGAGCGCTTATAGGCGCTACAGTCTGGAACCGCGCGACCGCTACGGTCGCAGGTTTGAATCCTGCCTCAGGCATGGATGTATGTGATTTCTTAGGTTAGATAGGTTTAAGTAGTTCTAAGTTCTAGGGGACTGATGACCCCAGAAGTTAAGTCACATAGTGCTCAGAGCCATTTGAACCATTTTCAACTTACCTGCACTACCTTGCCAGCCCTCTGCAGTAACTGGAAGGCAAGCAGCATTAAAAATATTCTGCAGTCTTTCCTTCGACATGTCAACAGTTAAGTTGATCTCTCTGAAATTGTGTTTTATCTATAGGCAAGTGTTATCTACCGGATTTAGATCGTAGTTGTAGGGTGGTAAACAGACTATTTGCTGTCTCTGCTCTCAGCGATTTTATCCACAATGTACACTTCTACTGCTGGTTTATTTATTTTCTTAGACAACAGTTCATTCTTCCTCACTGAATCGTTGCAGTTGATTTGCCGGTCTCGCAACGACTGTAACAAATGGTTCAAATGGCTCTGACCACTATGGGACTTAACATCTATGGTCATCAGTCCCCTAGAACTTAGAACTACTTAAACCTACCTAACCTAAGGGCATCACACAACACCCAGTCATCACTAGGCACAGAAAATCCCTGACCCCGCCGGGAATCGAACCCGGGAACCCGGGCGTGGGAAGCGAGAACGCTACCGCACGACCACGAGCCGCGGACAAACAACGACTCTAACATCATAATCCTGAGATCATGCTTATTAGACATTTTGTCTTACTGCTGTGATATAGTGCATCATCCATACAACTACAGAACTGAGTGGGACATAGGAACCAGCGTATCTGCAAACCGCCTCCTCTGCCCCAACCCCACCGTCGACGTCCGTTAGTTTCGTGAACTTAATTCGCAAGTTAGTGAAAAAATTTTTTGCATGGAACTTCCTGAAAAACTATCACTGTGTGCCGGTCTGGGTTCCCTGATTCGAGTCCCGGTCTGGGGCACAGTTTTAATTTGTCAAGGAGTTTCATTTCAGTCCTGTACGATGAAAATATATTCTTGCATCATACTGCAAGTACTTACCGAATTAGTCATTTTATGGAAATTTTTCTCGAGCTTACTTATGTTCAGTACCGATGCGAAAATGTCAGTGTCGAAATTGAGAATGGCACAAAGACAGATGGGGAGAAACAAATGTACCACTCGAATCATTAAACACATATAATTGGCACCACCAGTCAAGGAAGTACTAAATGGGTTTACCAGTCAGTTTATTTCACCAGAAGGGAAAACAGAAAGGCAGTACAGACATTTTTAAATTTTAGCTGACATTTTAATGTTACCGTACACATAAATATATTACTTCTGTGATAAAAGTAGTAAATACTGTTTGCAGACATCTAAGAGTTATTAAAAGGCATCCATCCTCTTGGTGAGATACAGCGCCGCATTTTTGGTACCTGTTATCGAATATTTGATTATACTATAGACATGAGAGGTTCGAAATTTGCTAACAACAAGTTTGGAAGGTAGGAGACGAGATACTGGCAGAAGTAAAGCGGTGAGGACCGGGGTTGAGTCGTGCTTTGGTAGCTCAGTTGGGCAGTTAGGCGCTAACGGCCGTGCGAAGCGGAGGTCCGATACTTCCGGCTGTGCGGCGTGCGTGAGTGTTTGTTTACTTGTGGACTTAGTCTGCGCGCGGGCTAGTAACAACGATCATGGCGAACAGTACAGGAAAACTACTTTGCGATTCAGTTTCTGCAAAGACTACGAAAGACCAAAGGCTTTAGCAGTGGAACGATTCATTCGAGAGGAAGTCAAGATACCGCAAAACGATATTGTCGGAATTCACCTGTCCATCATTCGTCCCACGGTGCATGTTACGATGGTAAATGACGCGGCGTGTGAGAGAATTCTACAGGCGACAAAAGCAGGTCTCCGATTTTGCCATAGTGACGGGAATATCGGCACGGTAACTGTAGAACATGCTGGTCTGTGTATACGAACAATACGAGTTTTTGAGCTACCATTTGAGCTCCCGGCTGAAGAAGTTATCGAGGCTTTTAAGCCATACGGCACGGTACATGGTCACACGGCAGAACGCTGGACACAATTCGCCACGTACCCCGTTCTTAACGGAGTACGACTGATCACTATTGATCTTCAGAAGCATGTACCGTCCTATCAGACAATTGGTGGTTGTCGGGCGGTGGTGAATTACGATGGTCAACCAGGTACATGTTCTGGCCGTGGCCCGGAGGGACACCTCAGATCGAACTGTATGCAACGGCGGATTACGCAACTGCCTTCAGATGTGCGGGAGCCATCGCCGGCGATGACAGTACTGCCGATCACCTATGCCAAAGCCCTCACTACGTCCGCTGATGACCGAAAGGACACAGCCCCGGTGGAAGATCAAGATGGTACTCTCCGAAACCGTGTCGCAGACGTCGGGATGACAGTGGATGCTGCTCCATCGAGCATGCAATCTACAGCGACAACATCAGATGAGACCGAACTCCCACCAAGCACACCGAAAGTACACGAAGCAGTTCCAACCACTACGGATGCTGTTCCGTCTGGAACGCACTCTAAGAGGACAACATTAGTTTCGACCGAACTCCCGCCAAGTACAACGATGGGACTCGAAACACTTCCAGTTCCTACGGATGCTTTTCTGTCGGGCAGCCATGATTCCCTACAATCTGAGGACACGGAAGGAAGATCACGCAAACAACGTTCCCCGAAAAGGAGGAAATGGCGGCGTCGCACGACATCTCCTCGGGATGACTCCCCTTGCCCCGACGACGATGTGCCTGTGGACCAAGACGACACAACAGCCTCTACGAAACAGGATGAGGCAATGGGAACTGTTCGATCAGACCCACAGCGGTCTGTCACATTTACGATACCGGGACGTGGTGATGAGTCTCGTAACAAATAAATACCCCACTCATACGGTTATAGTTGGTGGGGACTTCAACCTACCCTCGGTATGTTGGCAAAAATACTTGTTCAAAACAGGTGGTAGGCAGAAAACGTCTTCCGAGATTGTCCTAAATGCATTCTCCGAAAATTATTTCGAGCAGTTAGTCCACGAAACCACGCGAATTGTAAATGGTTGCGAAAACACACTTGACCTCTTGGCCACAAACAATCCAGAGCTGATAGAGAGCATCATGAGTGATACAGGGATTAGTGATCACAAGGTCATTGTAGCTAGGCTCAATACCATTTCTTCCAAATCCATCAGAAACAAACGCAAAATAATTTTATTTAAAAAAGCGGATAAAGTGCCACTAGAAGCCTTCCTAAAAGACAATTTCCATTCCTTCCGAACTGACTATGCGAATGTAGACGAGATGTGGCTCAAATTCAAAGATATAGTAGCAACAGCAATTGAGATATTCATACCTCATAAATTGGTAAGAGATGGAACGGATCCCCCGTGGTACACAAAAAAGGTCCGAACGCTGTTGCAGAGGCAACGGAAAAAGCATGCGAAGTTCAGAAGAACGCGAAATCCTGAAGATGGGCTAAAATTTACAGACGCGCGAAATTTGGCACGTACTTCGATGCGAGATGCCTTTAATAGGTTCACCAACGAAACATTGTCTCGAAATTTGGTAGAAAATCCGAAGAAATTCTGGTCGTATGTAAAGTACACAAGCGGCAAGACGCAGTCAATACCTTCGCTGCGCAGTGCCGATGGTACTATTATCGACGACTGTGCCGCTAAAGCGGAGTTATTGAACGCAGTTTTCCGAAATTCCTTCACCAGGGAAGACGAATGGAATATTCCAGAATTTGAAACACGAACATCTGCTAGCATTAGTTTCTTAGAAGTAGATACCTTAGGGGTTGCGAAGCAACTCAAATCGCTTGATACGGGCAAGTCTTCAGGTCCAGATTGTATACCGATTAGGTTCCTTTCAGATTACGCTGATACTATAGCTCCCTACTTAGCACTCATATACAACCGCTCGCTCACCGATAGATCTGTACCTACAGATTGGAAAATTGCGCAGGTCGCACCAGTGTTCAAGAAGGGTAGTAGGAGTAATCCATTTAACTACAGACCTATATCATTGACGTCGGTTTGCAGTAGGGTTTTGGAGCATATACTGTATTCAAACATTATGAAGACGCAGTCAATACCTTCGCTGCGCAGTGCCGATGGTACTATTATCGACGACTGTGCCGCTAAAGCGGAGTTATTGAACGCAGTTTTCCGAAATTCCTTCACCAGGGAAGACGAATGGAATATTCCAGAATTTGAAACACGAACATCTGCTAGCATGAGTTTCTTAGAAGTAGATACCTTAGGGGTTGCGAAGCAACTCAAATCGCTTGATACGGGCAAGTCTTCAGGTCCAGATTGTATACCGATTAGGTTCCTTTCAGATTACGCTGATACTATAGCTCCCTACTTAGCACTCATATACAACCGCTCGCTCACCGATAGATCTGTACCTACAGATTGGAAAATTGCGCAGGTCGCACCAGTGTTCAAGAAGGGTAGTAGGAGTAATCCATTTAACTACAGACCTATATCATTGACGTCGGTTTGCAGTAGGGTTTTGGAGCATATACTGTATTCAAACATTATGAAGACGCAGTCAATACCTTCGCTGCGCAGTGCCGATGGTACTATTATCGACGACTGTGCCGCTAAAGCGGAGTTATTGAACGCAGTTTTCCGAAATTCCTTCACCAGGGAAGACGAATGGAATATTCCAGAATTTGAAACACGAACATCTGCTAGCATGAGTTTCTTAGAAGTAGATACCTTAGGGGTTGCGAAGCAACTCAAATCGCTTGATACGGGCAAGTCTTCAGGTCCAGATTGTATACCGATTAGGTTCCTTTCAGATTACGCTGATACTATAGCTCCCTACTTAGCACTCATATACAACCGCTCGCTCACCGATAGATCTGTACCTACAGATTGGAAAATTGCGCAGGTCGCACCAGTGTTCAAGAAGGGTAGTAGGAGTAATCCATTTAACTACAGACCTATATCATTGACGTCGGTTTGCAGTAGGGTTTTGGAGCATATACTGTATTCAAACATTATGAATCACCTCGAAGGGAACGATCTATTGACACGTAATCAGCATGGCTTCAGAAAACACCGCTCTTGTGCAACGCAGCTAGCTCTTTATTCGCACTAAGTAATGGCCGCTATCGACAGGGGATCTCAAGTTGATTCCGTATTTCTAGATTTCCGGAAAGCTTTTGACACCGTTCCTCACAAGCGACTTCTAATCAAGCTGCGGAGCCATGGGGTATCGTCTCACTTGTGCGACTGGATTCGTGATTTCCTGTCAGGAAGGTCGCAGTTCGTAGTAATAGACGGCAAATCATCGAGTAAAACTGAAGTGATATCAGGTGTTCCCCAGGGAAGCGTCCTGGGACCTCTACTGTTCCTGATCTATATAAATGACCTGGGTGACAATCTGAGCAGTTCTCTTAGACTGTTCGCAGATGATGCTGTAATTTACTTTCTAGTAAGGTCATCCGAAGACCAGTATCAGCTGCAAAGCGATTTAGAAAAGATTGCTGTATGGTGTGTCAGGTGGTAGTTGACGCTAAATAACGAAAAGTGTGAGATGATCCACATGAGTTCCAAAAGAAATCCGTTGGAATTCGATTACTCGATAAGTAGTACAATTCTCAAGGCTGTCAATTCAACTAAGTACCTGGGTGTTAAAATTACGAACAACTTCAGTTGGAAGGACCACATAGATAATATTGTCGGGAAGGCGAGCCAAAGGTTGCGTTTCATTGGCAGGACACTTAGAAGATGCAACAAGTCCACTAAAGAGACAGCTTACACTACACTCGTTCGTCCTCTGTTAGAATATTGCTGCGCGGTGTGGGATCCTTACCAGGTGGGATTGACGGAGGACATCGAAAGGGTGCAAAAAAGGGCAGCTCGTTTTGTATTATCGCGTTATAGGGGAGAGAGTGTGGCAGATATGATACACGAGTTGGGATGGAAGTCATTACAGCATAGACGTTTTTCGTCGCGGCGAGACCTTTTTACGAAATTTCAGTCACCAACTTTCTCTTCCGAATGCAAAAATAATTTGTTGAGCCCAACCTACATAGGTAGGAATGATCATCAAAATAAAATAAGAGAAATCAGAGCTCGAACAGAAAGGTTTAGGTGTTCGTTTTTCCCGCTCGCTGTTCGGGAGTGGAATAGTAGAGAGATAGTATGATTGTGGTTCGATGAACCCTCTGCCAAGTACTTAAATGTGAATTGCAGAGTAGTCATGTAGATGTAGATGTAGATGTAGATGCTGAAGAGGAATCACAACCAGTTGGTTCTCGAGACGCAAATACTATGGCTATGGACACGAATATATCACAGCCTGAAAAGATGTGGTATGACGATATTGAGGAGGCGCCGGACGTCATACAGAGGCAGCCGGCGCTCACGAAGACAGCCTAATAATTGCTGAAGGTGAAGGGAGAGGGGCGAGAGAACGTCTTCTAACTCAGCCCCCAGCGCCGATGCAGGGAGATGTTGTTACGCCTCGACAGAGTGGGATTCAATGCCATGCGAACCGTATTGCGACGTTAAATATAAATGACGTGCGTTCACCGACCAAAATACACCTACTGAAGGAAACTATTTGGGCATCTGATGTGGATATTGCTTTGCTGCAGGAAGTCCACATAGCTGCACTCCCACACATCGCAGGCTACCAATCCTATTCGTCACATGGAGATCACAATGGGAGTGGGGTGGCAGCTTACGTGCGAGATGGCTTCCCAGTGGAAAACGTGTCTTATCTTCCGTCGGCCAGGGGAATGGCTTTCACGACGTTTGGGACACGCATCATCAATCTTTATGCACCGTCGGGCAATAATCGGCGGCGGGAAAGGGCGCGATTTTATGCAGAAGACATTGCTCCACTATTCCATGGACGATATGAATGTGTAATAATTGGTGAAGATTTTAACTGTGTTCTCAGCCAGAAAGACCAATGGCCGCAAGCAAACATCAGCCAGGAGTTGCGAATCGTTGTCAACGACCTTGTACTTAGTGACACGTGGTAATTACGACATGGAGATGCACCGGGATACACCTATGTGACAAGTCATTCGGCGAGCAGAATAGATCGCATTTATATCTCACGGGCTCATGCAAATGATGTCCAGGACGCGGAACGCTGGCCATTGGCATTTTCTGATCACAGCGCTTACATCTGCACGGTGCTTCTTCCCCGTAGAGAGGTGTGGAACAGTAAGGCCCCGTGGAAACTAAACATTCAACATATACGTGATCCTGAATGCCGTCAACGGATCCTTGAGACATGGACGATGTGCGAGCGAAGGGTTGGAAGGTATGCGACGAAGCTTGATTGGTGGCTGACTTGTGCTAAACCGGCGCTTCGCCGTACGTTCATCTCATATAGCAGGGAGATGGCAGAATGGCGCCGCCGTACGACCGACTTTTATTTTGCAGCGCTGCGCGACCTGGACGATGGTCCGCCGGGACAGGACGTCTGGATCGAACGTAAAAGGATAAAAGCTAAACTAGTGGCTTTAGCTCGGAAACATGGTGCGCGCCAGATGTCACGATACGATAATGCACGAGATTCGTTCCATGCACCACGTCGTGAATGAACAAAAGCACCGACGACGCGTTTTGGTACGGGAATTAATTACCCGCGAAGACCGAAGAGTGACGCGTCAAGCGGACATTGCATTCGTCGACCATTACCAACACATCTATCGGGAAGAAGCAGCCCCTGTCGATGACCTCGACCGTATAGCCACGCATGTCTCCCGTACACGGACGGTGGAAGCCGCGGAAATCTTACTGGAAGCCATTAGCTGTGAGGAAGTACATGATGCGATCGCACAAGGTGCGTTGAATCGGTCCACGGGCATTGATGGGCTTCCTGCTGAATTTTATCGAGAATTTCGCAACGAAATGGCACCGCGATGGACGGAAATGTACAACGAGATGTTACATTCCGATGCGCCTATTCCACCGGCTTTTATGGAAGGCCTCCTGGTGCCAGTGCATAAACCGAAGCCAGGAATTACGGTCAGACATTATCGCCCCATCACCCTGCTTAATGCCGACTATAAGATCTTTGCACGGTTGTTAGCGTCCCGATGTCGTATTTTAATTCGTAGCGTTCTCTCTCCAGAACAGACGACACCGGATGGATCGGTGAATGTGCAAACAGCTACTGGCGAATTCCGTGATGTGATGGCGATGGCGGTGCCGCTTAAAGCAGCGATGGTGGCGGTTGATTTTGACAGTGCTTTTGATAAGGTGCGACACAACTATCTGTACGCTGTACTGGAACAAATGGGATTTCCAGACCGTTTTACTAGTCTGATTAGAAAGTTTTATGGGGGCGCACAATCCTTGATACAGGTTAATGGGCGTATAGCAGGGCCCATTCAAATTCGACGATCCATTCTCCAGGGCTGCCTTCTTTCGATGCTGCTGTTCGCGGTAGCGTTGGAACCATTAATTGGGAGGCTAGCCAATTCTGTTTCTGGGATAGAACTACGGGGCTACACCTTCAAATGTCGAGCCTATGCGGACGTCCTCCTGCTGCTCGTTCGTTCTGAGGAAGAGGTGAAGACGGTCCTTGAACTGTTGTTGGACCACAGTGTGACGGCGGGTAGTGCAGTGAACAAATCGGCGGCAATGCCGGAAGAAATCAGTCCGTTTCCTTATGTGCAACGATTCCGCTATCTCGGCATAGACTTTACCTTAACTGTAAAACATACTGCGGCAGTTAACTACCAACGTATTTTACAGACAACACGTACCATGGTCCGACAACATCTCCTACGGCGCCTTGATCCTTTGCAGCGAGTCGAGTATCTGAACACTTATGTGGTTTCTCGAATGGTGCATATTTCGCAGATCCTACCCCTACCACTCACGCTCGAACGTCGACTTCAATCAGCACTAGGCTATTTTGTGATGATTGGATCGCCCCTCAAGGTGCGATGCGAAACGCTCACACTCCCCACGGGCAAGGGGGGACTCGGACTTACAAATGTTACCTGCCGAGCGACGGCGCTCCTTCTAGCCACGATGTACAAGCAATGGCGTAGAGGACGTGATTCCCTTACATCCCGCCTACTGGATCTCCAGGTTCCAGCGTCCCTCACGCCTCCGGTGGCGGTGAGCAACATTACGACACATTTTGCGCATGTCTCAACATTTATCGTGGAACTTAGTTATGTCAGAGACGAGCTTCCGCGCACGAGACCGCCATGCGCGAAGGATTTTTATGTTTGGCTGCTACGAATGATACGTCGTAATGTCATTGAACTCAAACACCCCAGATTGCATTGGCCGAAGATTTGGAGACATGTGCACCAAAAATTTTTCCTACCTTCGTTCGGGCACTGTGGTTCTCTGTCGCCTGTGGCAAGTTCAACACCAACCAACGGCTGCATGCAGTTGGACACTCCACTATGCCCGAAATGTCACCAAGTGGATGACGACCATCACCGCTTAACTTGTATCGCGGTGGAAGACGTCTGGCTCCTAGGAAGACAGATGGTGGCTTGCTACCTCCGTGTGACCCCGCAACATATTACCCCTGCGTCCTTCTTACATCCGGAGAGTGACTACTTTCCGGCGACTAAATCACAGTCGATCATCTGGGTCAAAGGTCGGACGATTGCTTACCTCTATGTGGATGCTGTCAAGTCGCGACTTGACTATTGGTATTCCTTGCAGCAAGCCCACAATGAGGTTCATAGCTTTTTTATTTATTTATTTAAATAACCTGGCAAGATTAGGGCCATCAGGCCCTCTCTTACATCTAACCAGGAATTCTACTTATTTTACATTCATATGTTTTAGTAGGCATGTTAAACTACATCTAATACAAAAAGTGAAATAAACAATTAGAAAGGTACACCTGGAAAAATACATTATTGAAGAGAAATATTTTAGATAGGAGTGCTGGCAGCAGGGAGTATGAGGGAGACTCATGGTGAAGGGAGGAGAAGAATAGAGAGACATGATGAAACATAATTAAAGAAATATAAAGGAAAAGAAGACTGCGTGGCTAATAGAGATAGATGAAGAGGAAGGCATCTCAGGAACAAGATAGGAGACGCTAGCTTTGCTATTTGACAGATGAGAGGATTGGCCTTGCACATTAATTTTGTGGAGAACTTTATGAGAATGATAGTAGGAAATGCTTCAACTTCTTCTTAAAAGCAACAGGAGATTGAATTTTCCTCAAGGTAAGGGGCAGTTTGTTCCAGAGGCGGACAGCGGCAACTGAGAAGGAGTTTGCAAAAGTTTTTGTTTTGTGAGTGGGCACAGTTAGGATACCAGATAAGGGTGACCTCGTGTTTCGATTATGATGGCATGACAGGTTTTTAATCTCTGAGGCTAGGTACTGGGGTGCTTGCGCGACGAGGATCGGTGAAGTAGACATAGAGTGTGGTAGTCACGCAGTGTGTCCGGCCGCAGCCAACCTAGCTCGGAGTATGAAGCACTAACATGATCATATCGGCGAATGTTGCAGGTGTAACGCACACAGGCTTGGGGGCTGCACAGAGTAGGCCAGGAATATTACATCATGTGCTGAGAGGCCAGGGGCCGATGATTGACCAACATCTCTTACTTTGTCAGTCTGTTTCGTTGCGATCACGTCTATAAGAGTATGACTGTGCGCCGTATGGTGTGTAGGTTGTAATGGAAGAATGTTCATGCTATTGCAACTAAACAATCTTCTTAGGTTTATTGCGGAGGGAGTGTCTCTTAGCAGGTCTATGTTCAAGTCACCCATTACGATGACATGTTCGTTTTGACACTGAAGTGAATGTAATTCCGACTGGAAGGAACTCATTGAGCTTATTTTTGGCGGCTTGTACACGACGCCAGTCGAGAATTTCCGACTTTGTATATTTATTTCAATGAACATGAATTCAGCCTCTTTTTCTTTAGCAGGATTTGACGTACATAGATGGTCACACTATCGGAAAACCTTTGCCAACTATCTTTAGGCGTCTTCCTTGACCCCCCACGCAGTTGGGATGTGCCGGGTGCAGTCGGTGTGCACATTTGACAGCTGATAATGAACTTCACGCTTCTCTCACCACTCAATATGTAATGCACATACTATACGATGAAATGATCTACATGTTCCTTTTAACAGAGTGATCTTTATTGAAAATAAATAAATAAATAAATAAAAACAACATCCCTGTTCCTTTAAATTTGTGATTTGTTTTAAAATGATTTTTTTTCTTTTTTTTTTGTGCAGAAGATGCATTTCATTTCGTATTTGTGAACTGCCTAATTTTGTATCCAAATTAAAAAAAGTGGTCAGTGCGTCAGAATGACAATCCTAATGGCCCGAGTGCGATTTCCGCCTCGGATGGAGATTAAAAAAAAAAAAAAAAGTTGGTGGAGCATTTGCCCGCGAAAGGCAAAGGTCCCGAGTTCGATTCTCGGTCGGGCACACAATTTTAATCTGCCAGGAAGTTTCAACGACGTCGAAGTTTTTAATCTGAGCGAAATGCTCTGATTTTAGTTAATTGAGTAGTGTTTCTTGGTAAAATCAATATATATTCCGCTAATATTGTTTTCTATTTTTCATAGCTGTGTTTCGTCACGACTTTTATTCATTAACGATAATGCAACAACAGAGAAGACTGCTTTGGTTTTCAAGAATAACTGCACTTCTGCAACAAGTTCTTGTAGAAAGCTCCTGAAATAAGCTTGAACAATTAAACTTGAATAAGATTTTGTTCTAATGTAAACACATCAGCAAGTGGTTACTAAAGTTACCTGCACATAAACACAAGCTTTTCGTAATACGTCGCGTCGAGGGGCAAGTTCAAGGCAGCGCTCGGAGACAAATGAACTGGTCCTGTACTAGCCAACAATAACAAACAAAAATGCGTAGTACCCTCAGCCTTAACGTCAGAGCTGGTACAGAATGTAAGGCTGTACTGTGGGCTTATTTAATGCACGCATCTGACGGAGTTCTCCAGAATATGCAGAGCACCACTAGGCATGAACGAGACGAAGCAAGACGAGACATCAACGCCAGCAGCCAAGCAGACAACAGCTGAAGGTCTCGGAATCGACGCCGTGTTCCATCCGGCCGTACTCCACGCCAACTGCAGCACACACTCAACTACACGGCGACACAACAGTGGACACTTCGGGGACCAGCTGCACACAACGGAGAAGACTACACGAAAGCGTCAAATTTTATCATATACCTTCTTATCCGAACAATCAGAAATCATTTGTATATAATGGAAACTGCAAAGAGTGTTCAAACCAAACATAAACCATAAAACTTGTAAAACTTTACAACGAGACTCTTACTTAGTACAACATTTATGTAAACACTGTTCTAATTTGTTCTGAATGCGTACTTCGTGTAAACTACGTATTTCTTCAGTTTTCAACATAATTCAGAGTAAGACGTAGAGGAGAAAGTATTACGGGTACAGATGGGCTCCGTCGTAGTTTTCTGGGTTTCCCATTGACCTTCGGCGTATTGCGGGAGCCATGCAGCGACTAAAAATCTCTATCCATGAATCTACTACGTTAGATGAAGCTGGAATAAATGCGTCGTCGAGCATCAATAGCCATAATGCAAACCTTCGTAAAGCAAGACCTTAAACAAATGTAACAAATGAACAAAAATGAATGTAAACTAATAACGTGAAAAGTGAACCATAACTAGGGACACTAGTGGAACAATGGTGAGTGCACTGTAGTATAATTACGCTCGTGCAACTCGAAAAAACGAGCACTGAAAATGTGTGTCAATAGCATCCTAGGGGGCCATGCGGGGTCCCTATACCAATATGTAATTATACGAGTATTGGAACTTAAATAGTGGCAACTATTTATTCACAACCGATAAACAAGATTTACATGTTTGCACCTGTTCCTGTAGTTCAAAGTAGGCACCAGCGATGTGTAGAACCCGTTGCCAGTGATGTGGAAGGCGTAGTATACCGTTAGCAGAGCCTGTTCTGGTGATGGTGGCTCAATCTGACAAGAAGGAGGGTTCGGTTGATAGGGCACATTCCAAGACATCGGGAAATCACCAATTCTGTTTATGATTTCTTTGTGTTGTATTAATATACATCTTGATTCTTTCCACATCTCTAAAGTTTGTGCTTCTTGATTGTATGTACACTACACGACAAAGGAATGAATGAATGAATGATGATCCTTATGTCTTTCCAAGTTCACACAAAGGTACTGTGAATTACTATGGCAGTTGAGAGAAGATCATCCGGACTGAACCACGGGTCAAAGAAAACATGTCGCCTGTTCAGGTGCATCTACATCTACGTGATTAATCTGCTATTCACAATAAAGTGCCTGGTAGAGGGTTCAATGAACCACCTTCAAGCTGTCTCTGAACCGTTCCACTCTCGAACGGCTCGCTGGAAAAAAGAGCACTTCAGTTTTTCTGTATGAGCCATTATTTCTCTTATTTTATCGTGATGATCATTTCTCCCAATGTAGGCGGGTGCCAACAGAATGTTTTCGCAATCGGAGGAGAAAACTGAATTGAAATTTCATGAAAAGATCCCGTCGCTACGGTCGCAGGTTCGAATCCTGCCTCGGACATGGATGTGTGTGATGTCCCTAGGTTAGTTAGGTTTCAGTAGTTCTAAGTTCTAGGCGACTGATGACCTCAGAAGTTAACTCCCATAGTGCTCAGAGCCATTTGAACCATTTGAGGTTCCATCGCAACGCAAAACGCCTTTGTTTTAATGATTGCCACTCCAAACCACGTATCATGTCTGTGACACTATCGCCCCTATTTCGCAATAATACAAAACGAGCTGCCCTTCTTTGTACTTTTTCGATGTCATCCGTCAGTCCCACCTGATGCGGATCCCACACCGCACAGAAATACTCCAAAATAGGGCGGACAAGCGTGGTGTAAGCAGTCTCTGTAGTAGACCTGTTGCACCTTCTAAGTGTTCTGCCAATTAATCGCAGCCTTTGGTTTGCTATACCCACAATAACATCTACGTGATCATTCCAATTTAGGACATTTGTAATTGTAATCCCTAAGTATTTAGTTGAATTTACAGCCTTCAGATTTGTGTGACTTATCGCGTAATCGAAATTTATCTGATTTCTTTTAGTACTCAAGTGAATAACTTCACACCTTTCCTTATTCAGGGTCAATTCCCACTTTCCCGTCATACAGATATCTTATCTAAATCATTTTTCAAGTCGTTTGATCATCTGATGACTTTACGAGACGGTAAATGACAGCATCACCTGCAAACAATCTAAGACGGCCACTCATATTGTCTCCTATTTCGTTAATATAGATCAGGAACAATAGAGGGCCTATAACACTTCCTTGGGGAACCCCGGATATTACTTATGTTTCATTCGGTGACTTTCCGTCTATTACTACGATCTGTGACCTTTCTAACAGGAAATCACGAATCCAGTCGCACAACTGAGGCGATACTACATAGGCAGTTGGTTAGAAGACCCTTGTGAGGAACGGTGTCGAAAGCCTTCTGGAAATCTAAAAATATGGAATCAACTTGACATCCCCTGTCGATAGCACTTATTACTTCATGAGTATAAAGAGCTAGTGAAACCGTGCTAACTGTGCGTCAATAAATCGTTTTTTTCAAGGTACTTCATAATGTTCCAATACAGTATATGTTCCAAAACCCTACTTCTAATCGACGTTAGTGATGTAGGCCTGTAATCTTGCATCAGGCCAATGGTCATGTCTGAATGAAACATCATGCAGGCGAATGTGAACACTCACCATGCCATGGACGCAGTAGAAGTATTATCGCAAGGGAGACATTCATCTGGTCTTTAATCGCCCCTTTGTTAGTAACTGAAGGCACCAAGACAACTGTGAGCTACGAGAATACTGTGCACATCACCTATGTCCTTTCATGCTTCTCATTTGCCCTGATAGCTAAAGCATTTTCCAGTAAGATAATAGGCCACGTTTCATGGCCAAACCTTGCTGCACCGATGAGGATCGTTATAGAGAATTCACACTGATTCCTCAGCCACGATATTTGCCTGATGTCAGTGCTAAGGAAAACATCTCGGACACCATTGGGCACCATCTCCGCACCTAAAAACCACCAGCCCATAAATAACAGAAACTGTGTGACCTATGGGTAAAGCGCACGCAGAATAACGTGGCCAGCTGATGTGCAGTCGGAAGGGCAAACACGGGGAGAGTGGTAGCGTGGGTGTTTGGACAGGTGCTGTAGGGGAAATGCCGAGTGCCGTTCTAAACTGAAACCTCCACTCACATTTCTGTAAATAGTAAGTGTAGACCCGAATGACCCACACCTGCTTGGTGACCATCCAAGTAGGTCTACTGTCACGCTTGCTTTGATTAGTATCTAAAAAGAGTTCCACTGAAAATGCAACAAAAGCAGCAATTCATTTTCACCTGGCTTGTTAACAGTTTATAACTTTCAGAGAAGCGTCATGAGTGGCGAATTTTGAGTAAAACCTGTACTTTTGTTATTGCCATGTTAAAATTTGCTTGTTTTGTCAAACAATGGAGTTCACACAATAGCACCTCACTAACATGTTGTGCAGATAAAATTGTGAGAGCATTGTGAAAAAGTGATTTAGTAAGTTTTGTAAGTGAGGGACTGAGGAACAGTAACTTGATGATGATGTTTGGTTTGTGGGGCGCTCAACTGCGCGGTTATCAGCGCCCGTACAAATTCCCAACCTCTGATCAGCCCAGTCTCGCCACTTGAATCAATGATGATGAAATGATGAGGACAACACAAACAGTCAGTCATCTCGAGGCAGGTCAAAATCCCTGACCCCGGCCTGAATCGAATCCGGGCCCCCGTGCTCGGGAACCGAGAACGCGACGGCGAGACCACGAGCTGCGGTCTGAGGAAAAGTAATCTCAACACTTACGTTGTTCCACAACCCACACCATTTCATGTTTCGGTAGTTGTCAATGGCCCTCAAAAATTATAGTCTTTCTTTAAAAAAGTCTGTAGCTAGTGAAATAAGATGGTGGATAATGCAGTTTTGCATAATAATAGTATGGTAACATATTCTTCTCTTTAAATGCTATAATTTGCCAAAATCTCATTTCTATACCTCAAACGATTTATGAAATATGAGGAATGTTATGGATATCTCATTCTGCCTCTATTGCTGGCGACCACAAACGCAAACGAATGTGCTACATAAGATTAAATTTTCTCTAAGTTCTTGACAGAGACCTCTACTCAAGTCTAAAGAAGAATTCAGTATTTTAGCTAAATTTCACAAGCAGCAATGTGTCATTGAACATGCATCAAATGCAAAATCATAGGGACTCCTATTTTTCATTGCAAACATTTTCGAATTTCCTATTGTGGCCTACTCAAATCCAAATATAGAAAAAGACATGGCCATAAATGAAATGAGGGACACGTCATCAGGAAACTGACATATATATACACTCCTGGAAATGGAAAAAAGAACACATTGACACCGGTATGTCAGACCCACCATACTTGCTCCGGACACTGCGAGATGGCTGTACAAGCAATGATCACACGCACGGCACAGTGGACACACCAGGAACCGCGGTGTTGGCCGTCGAATGGCGCCAGCTGTTCAGCATTTGTGCACCGCCGCCGTCAGTGTCAGCCAGTTTGCCGTGGCATACGGAGCTCCATCGCAGTCTTTAACACTGGTAGCATGCCGCGACAGCGTGGACGTGAACCGTACATGCAGTTGACGGACTTTGAGCGAGGACGTATAGTGGGCATGCGGGAGACCGGGTGGACGTACCGCCGAATTGCTCAACACGTGGGGTGTGAGGTCTCCACAGTATATCGATGTTGTCGCCAGTGGTCGGCGGAAGGTGCACGTGCCCGTCGACCTGGGACCGGACCGCAGCGACGCACGGATGCATGCCAAGACCGTAGGATCCTACGCAGTGCCGTAGGGGACCGCACCGCCACTTCCCAGCAAATTAGGGACACTGTTGCTCCTGGGGTATCGGCGAGGACCATTCGCAACCGTCTCCATGAAGCTGGGCTACGGTCCCGCACACCGTTAGGCCGTCTTCCGCTCACTCCCCAACATCGTGCAGCCCGCCTCCAGTGGTGTCACGACAGGCGTGAATGGAGGGACGAATGGAGACGTGTCGCCTTGAGCGATGAGAGTCGCTTCTGCCTTGGTGCCAATGATGGTCGTATGCGTGTTTGGCGCCGTGCAGGTGAGCGCCACAATCAGGACTGCATACGACCGAGGCACACAGGGCCAACACCCGGCATCATGGTGTGGGGAACGATCTCCTACACTGGCCGTACACCTCTGGTGATGGTCGAGGGAACACTGAATAGTGCACGGTACATCCAAACCGTCATCGAACCCATCGTTCTACCATTCCTAGACCGGCAAGGGAACTTGCTGTTCCAACAGGACAATGCACGTCCGCATGTATCCCGTGCCACCCAACGTGCTCTAGAAGGTGTAAGTCAACTACCCTGGCCAGCAAGATCTCTGGATCTGTCCCCCATTGAGCATGTTTGGGACTGGATGAAGCGTCGTCTCACGCGGTCTGCACGTCCAGCACGAACGCTGGTCCAACTGAGGCGCCAGGTGGAAATGGCATGGCAAGCCGTTCCACAGGACTACATCCAGCATCTCTACGATCGTCTCCATGGGAGAATAGCAGCCTGCATTGCTGCGAAAGGTGGATATACACTGTACTAGTGCCGACATTGTGGATGCTCTGTTGCCTGTGTCTATGTGCCTGTGGTTCTGTCAGTGTGATCATGTGATGTATCTGACCCCAGGAATGTGTCAATAAAGTTTCCTCTTCCTGGGACAATGAATTCACGGTGTTCTTATTTCAATTTCCAGGAGTGTATATCGGGTGACGAGGGCCTCCCGTCGGGTAGACCGTTCGCCGGGTGCAAGTCCTTCGTTTTGACGCAACTGCGGCGACTTGCGCGTCGATGGGGATGAAATGATGATGATTAAGACAACACAACACCCACTCCCTGAGCGGAGAACATCTCCGACCCAGCCGGGAATTGAACCCGGGCCCTTTGGAATGACATTCACTCACGCTGATCACTCAGCTACCGGGGGAGGACATATAAAGCTATAAGCAACGTTATTTGTTTTTTTGTCAAATGGGGTCTGTAAAATCGTTTGAGGGCTTGTGCCTCGATTCTGTCACCGATATGCAGCGCCAGCAGGCCAAAAGTGGTCATACAAAGTGAGCCTCCCCTTTCAAACAAATGAATAAACTCGACCAACGCCCCAGACGAAAATTGATCACTGTGTATCATCCTGCACAGACTCTAAACGTGTGGTGCCGTATCACATCACAATCCTACCATGGACTTGCCGAATCCATACCACAGCAATCGCTACTGTATTGTGTTCCAATGGTGGACCAGCACGGCATCAAGAAGGTGGTCACAGTGATCCGGTTCATCAGCGCACTTTCGGCATTTACATCACAGGAAATCCAAAAATTCTTTGGTGTAAAGTGTTTCTTGTTGATGGATTTAAGATCTTTGCACTGGCAGATCACGTTACCTGAACAATCAAAGAAATACACAGCTATTATTTTTTGTGGAAGAAGTTACAAGTTTCAACTGTTTCCCTTTGGGCTCAACGTGTGAATGAGTGTTTTCATTACTACATTAGTGCTAGGCCCAGAACTCTTGGAGTGTCAGTATGTGGACGACTTGCTAATAGCCCACATGGGGGGATCACATCGACATACTAGAGAGAGCTCTGCAAAAATTCGCAGAAGCAGGTGTGCCAACTTAGAAAAATCGAAGTTTGACAGAGAACAAATAAAATTCCTGGGCCACGTAATTTCACCCTTATGAATAGTGGCTGATCCAAAAAATATGCAACAATTGAGGAATTCCCACAGCCAAAAACTTAAAAAAACAAAAAAAACTGTTTAACGTATTTACAGAATTAGTGTCCTTCCAACGTTTCGTGCCAGACCAACAGTGACATATTATTGAGTCTATTACACAGTAATGTGCCCTGGATTTGGTCAGCGGAATGCCAACTTGCATTCGAAACAATGAAACGGGCATTGTTGAAATCAAGCATCCTGCACCGTCTGAATATCTCAAACGCTTTTTGTTTAGCGACAGATACGTCCTCTTATTATTTGGGATCATGTTTATTCCAAATCGCGGTAAAAGATTATCATAAAGAAATAAGAGTAACAGGTTTTCCAAGTTGTGTACCTTCGAATTGTGAAAGAGCTTATTCTGTGACCTAGCTGGAAGCTTTGGCAGTCGCGTGGGATATGAAAAAGTTACACTTTTATTTTTACGTAGTGTAGCATGATAAGAAATGAGCGTTATGATTATAACGAGAGCAGGACGGCTTCGTCTACCTCGGCCATTCCGCTCCCGGACCGCTTCACCTCGCGCTTGTCCTCTCTCGGGCAGAGTTAATGTGTGCCGCTTGTGGTGCCAATAGCGTTTCCGCCCCTCTTATCTGCAGCTGGGCCATAATTAGCGGCCGGTCTGGACGCACACCGACGCGACACACCTGCGACACTGCGCTTATCGGGAACACGGGGCCCCGCCAGATAGGGCCGGCTGCTCGTTAAGAATGAGCTAATTAACGAGTGGGGTCTGCTGCGGCTGGACCTCTGGGGACGGTATAACAAGGGCGGCGGGCGGCGAACGGCGCACAGACTGTCGCTGAATCTCGCACTATCTGGCTTGGTGTCGGGGTACTGACGATGACAATTTAATGACCTCCTTATTTGAACTATTATGCTGAAGGCTACATGCGCAGCCATCGTGGGAATGAAATACACTACTGACCATTAAAATTGCTACACCAAGAAGAAAGCAGGTGATAAACTGGTATTCATTGGACAAATATATTATACTAGAACTGACTTGTGATTACATTTTCACGCAATTTGGGTGCATAGATCCGTAATAACGGCCTTGATAAGCCTGGGCATTGAGTCAAACAGAGCTTGGATGGCGTGTTTAGGTACAGCTGCCCATGCAGCTTCAACACGATATCACAGTTCATCAAGAGTAGTGCCTGGCCTATTGTGACGAGCCAGTTGCTCGGCCACCATCGACCAGACGTTTTCAATTGGTGAGAGATCTGGAGAATGTGCTGGCCAGGGCAGCAGTCGAACATTTTCTGTATCCAGAAAGGCCTGTACAGTGTAAGTAGGGTGTTTAGGTTTTCTTTATTGGTAACGCCACATAGCGCTCTCTATGAAAATCACTGGCTGTGCTGCGTGCAGTCTGTGGCTGGTTTGGCATTGTTGTAATACTCGCCATTGTAGTGTTGGGCAACTGGATGTTAACAGCGTGTAGCGTTGCGCAGTAGGAGGTGAGCCGCCAGCGATGGTGGATGTGGGGAGAGAGATGGCGGAGTTTTGAAATTTGTTAGACTGGATGTCATGAACTGCTATATTTATTATTATTATCGTTAATTCCCCATTGAGGAGAGCGTTAAAACACAATCATTAATCACAATGACATTATGACTATAAAGGTAAATACATTGTTTATCTATTAAAATCTTTCATTTGCAAACTATACCTATCACTAGTTAGTGCCTTCCGTAGTCAGAATCTTTTATTTAGCTGGCAGTAGTGGCGCTCGCTGTATTGCAGTAGTTCGAGTAACGAAGATTTTTGTGAGGTAAGTGATTTGTGAAAGGTATAGGTTAATGTTAGTCAAGGCCATTATTTTGTAGGGATTATTGAAAGTCAGATTGAGTTGCGCTAAAAATATTGTGTGTCAGTTTAAGCAGAGTCTTGTATAATTTTTCAAAGGGGATGTTTCATATGTCGACCCTTAGCCGAGGATACCTCACAGGAATCTTCTGATTTTTTTTCTTGTAGTTTGTGTAATTAATGTAGCTTTTGTTTATTGCTAGCGCGTAATTGTAGAGAGAATCTCCTTTGTAGTTGCAGTCTTTCATTGTTGTACAGTAAAACAGTTGTGGCATGCATGTAGATTTGCACCAAGTATTTCGCAGCTGCGCTTGCAATTAACTAGATATTATTTTCAGTGCTATGTTAATATGTTCTCTTATTTTTGCTCTTCAAATTGTGCTTTTCTGGGTTGTCGTGTGAAATATTGTGACAATAATGGCATGTGTAAAACGTAAAACTAGGCTCCAAAGTAAACTGAGAAATGACAGTGAAGACGAAAGCAGTGTGTTAGCGCCACCATGTAATGAATTAACTAATGTTCAAAGTAGTAATTTGGTAATTGTGCATAGGGAAATGGAGAGGGCTGCAAATAATGGTGTAGGCAGTGAAACAATTAGTGAACAGGGAAGCATTATCGATCGATCGGTCGGCAACAGCTCGCCTCAGGAATCCGAAATGACAGGACACAATCTTGCAAATACTGTACATTTTGGTTTTGCGTCCTCACCGTTTTCTCAAATAAGTCAAGACACATTTTCTGTTTGTCAAAATGTGAATGTTGCCGGTGCAAATGCACTGCCGAATGCATATAGGAACAGATTCCAGACACTAGTACATTATTATTGCAATTAATGCGACAAATGAAACAAAATCAGAGACAAACACAGCAATAGTTAGACACAATGGAACAAAATCAGAGACAAACACAGCAACAGCTTCAAAAGTTAGACACACCTCGCTTGAACAAACACGTGAAGATTTAACTACTGAGTTACATAACATTGAATCGAAATGTCAGAAAGCCTGTAATGACGTAAAAACACAAATTTGTGAGCATTTTCAACCTATTTTTTCGCGGCATGAAAGTGCATTACAGAATCACGAAGCAGCCATAAAAAAACTGCAAACTATTGCTCATGAAAATCACTACACCTTGCAAGTTAAAATGGAGTCAGTTACATCCACCGATTGGGTTACACAACTAGCAAAAACTCAGGAAAACTTAAAGGACACAGTAGATTCGATTTCAACACAAATGGAAACTCTGAAACTTGGTTCAGAAAAACACTCTGAGGAAATGTGTTCACTATCGGAGAAAGTAGCCGAACTTTCAGATCAGTTCACTAACTTATCTACAAAGGTAGATGATGATCTGAATGAGACAAGACCCGTAGCCTTCACTGACACGGAAGAGTATGAACAAATTACAAAATTCAAACAAAATCAAATCAATACACAGTACAAAAGAGAAATCCGGGAAGTACAAGGTCAGTTGATGCAGGTAATACAAAAATTACATATTTCAGAGGACACTCGCGCTCCAACACGGGAAGAGGAACTTAGAAACACGGAAAAGCCACAAAATAATAACACAGAGCATTTCGGAAATTATGAAACAAATTGGCAAGGTGGACCGAATTTTGAGATGCAATCGCCGACACGACGTAACAATGACCGACATGCAACTCGCCGACATGATGATTTTGACTAAAAGCTGTTCATTACTACACGTAAATTCAAAACATTTAAGAATTCCGGCAACGACATTCATCCACAAGCGTGGCTTCATCAATTCTCTCATTGTTTTCTCCCAACTGGTCATTAGAGCACAGATTAGAATTTATGTGTGGCTATTTAGAGAATGAACCAGCTGTAAGAATGCGATCGGTCATTCACGATTGTCACAGTGAAGGAGAATTTTATCATGCTTTCCTCTCAGCATATTGGTCTCAAGCTACACAGGATCGAGTAAAATATAGCATCGTAAAGATGAAACGTTTCGAACAATTTGAATTTTCCAGTCTTGTCAAATATTTCGAAGACATGTTACATAAGAAACAGTATCTTTCAAACCCATACAACCCCTCAGCACTCATCCGCATTTGCTTAATCAAATTACCTGAACATTTATGACATATTATTTTGGCAGGACGTTGCAAAGACGACATTGATGCTTTTCAGGGACTCTTACAAGAATTAGAAATTGACACTGACAATCGCGGAACGCGAAAACAGGAACACAACAATTACAGGTCACATCCGTCGCAATTCCGCGATGAAAGAAATAATAACTGGACACGACAAGGCTATTCTCACAACACAAACCGTGACCAAAACAGACACCACCCGTATAACAACCGTTGGCAGAGTAGTAATAATAACAGGGAAAGATCACCTCTCCGCAGTAGTGACTATCACAGAGACAATCAGAGAAACAGACAATATGGGAACCAAAATAATTATTATCAAGGGAGACAGAATAATTTTAGACGTAACGGTCCAGAGCGCAGTTACGATTCCGGGAGAAATTCTCCACCACGTGACCGACAAGAAAGAAACTATGGAATCTATCGACATGACGACAGACGATATGATCGTAACGACAGACCTGAATTGCATCAGAACTGGCGGGATTCAAACAGAGCAGGGCCCTCTCGACAAGGTGAATTTGTAGCAGTTAGGTCTCCTAATCCCAATAACGACACGCGCCAACAAAGAAACAGACAATGACTTTCACCGCAGGCAGCCGCGTGCGCCGGCTGGCTCAGCGAAAAATAACATAGACGCTAACCTTGAGAAAAATTTTATCATTCCTTACCGACGTATACAACATGATAGTTACTTGGAAGTTGAAACTCTGCGTACTAGGAAGAGTAAAGGTTTACACCACATATCACATGTAAAACCGTTTATTGAAAGATAATCTGATTTTTAACTTTGTCTTTGCCAAAAAAAATTTCACTTCATGCTACTAGAACAATTTGTCACACTGAGAAACTGTTAAGATGTAACAATGTTTTGAAGTTAACTATCCAGTCTAGAACCTAGGGAACATATTTAGACAGTATTTACGAGTGCATTGTTATAGTGAACAGATGACACAGTGTTGTTATTTGTACATTCTAGGTTGTTAGTTGCATGTTACGTAATGACTATAAGGCTAGTAACTTTTGTGGTAGAGCTACAATGAGACAGACTTTTCTGTAGCACAACAATACGTTACAGCACAGTACTTTCTTCATCACAGCAATAAGCGTAATAACTAAGATATTTATAAGCAAATCATTTCACTTTTGTTCATCATAAGGTAAGTACATTGACTTCTGCAGAACTTAGCTTTCGGAGGACGATAACTACAACACTTCCACAGAGATTATCTTACAACAAGACGCACAGTTTAGCGCTACAGTACACGTATTTTAGTGATTAATTTTGTACTTAAAACATTTATTTTTAAAGATATTTGAAGTATAATGATACAAAGGTTTTCCCTGATACATTTCATTCCATTGCTGTAATCTGTAACACCTGAGGACATAATTGCATTAATCCTCAGGGGGGTACACGCTTACTTTGTGTACCATGTGTGTGGCAAACACAAGGAGCCCTAGCTAATATGGTATTTGCTTATACAACTTTACACATCGGTACCATATTTCTCTAACGCAGAATTATACAGCTATCTGATCAATGAACTGAGAGAGACAAATATTTATTTTACTACATCAGTGACAGATGTTTACGTAATTACACGGTTGGATAACTTCACACATATGAAATTGTATTTTGTCTGTAATTTGTGAAATGTTCATATTTTTTCGGAACCATTGTGATACTATGAGAGCTTTGAATGATGTATTTGGCATGGGATCATGATTTTTAAAGTACGTTTGAGGTAGATGACACTTTTGACAAGAGCAGAGAATTTTTTTTTAGGATTTGAAATTATTGGAGGAAGCTACAACGTTTTTGAGAATTGAGTGATATATATACGACGACGATGTGTATTGTGCTGTTGAGATATGTTTATGATCAATAAGATGATGCTACCGTATATGAGAAATTTGATTATGTTACGTATTTCTTATGGTGAAATATTGAAGAAGTGTCGACGAATATGTATATGTATAATAAGGTAAGGAATAATGAGTAGTGGTTAGGGACTCTGATTTGTGGAAAAGGATGTTGGAAACCGAGAATCGTACTTTAGGAGTTATGAAATGTGTGTATATGTGTGAATGTATCACTATGCTGGCGAAAATTTTTGGACACTGTTATATTTACAGGATTTTGTGTCTACAGATTTGAAACGCAAATTCTCGACGTGTGAAACTTTTATATGAGACTGTCACTAGTGCAAACTAGTGTCGTAAATATTTCAGTAAGAAAGTTAAGTGACCACCTGCACGTAATGCAATGTGGGCACCCAGCTGCGCGGCAGACGCCTGGAAAAATGCCATTAGTGTGTGCCTTTCAGAGGTACAGGTGGAGAAAAAAGGAGGCCATTATCCTCGCTATTGGCATTCCTTTGTAGAAAGCATCGCAGATACGACACGCTCCAACTTGAAAACAAATGATTACACTGTAGAGCTCTTACTTTATGATATTTACTAAAATGCCTAATGAAATGATGAGAAACATTTTACATCTATTGTCTTTCTAGTTGAGAGAGTGCTCATTTGGTTTAATATCTGGTTTCCAGCCATGTTGCAGCATTGGATTTATAAAATAAAAGTAAGTGCATTTGCTAATGTGAACACTTTCTGCCAACAGATCTATTAAATAATAATTTTATGATCCATATTCTTCGAAAAAGGAGCACTTGGAATGGAAAGAAGAATAAGAAGGAATTAATAACAGTAACTGCATACATAATTGTCTTTACTTGATAAGTTTTTTGGTAGAGTAAGTTATCGTGATGCATCACTCTTGTGTTAAGATGTGACATAGGTATGAAACATGGCCATTTTTACTGTAATATTTTTCTGCTTGAGCTTTGTCATGTTTAGATATAAGTTATTGCATTTGCTGCTGCTGTTTGCCAGGCATAATGTTACTGAATTTGACTTTGTATTACTCTGTTAAGCCAGTTTTATTACGGATTTATTTTTCTTGTTTGCTGCGCATTGCCTTATATTAGTTGTAATGTTGCATTTGCTGTGCTAATTTAGATTTGCTGCTGCTTGCTTTGACAATTTCCATTTTTTTCATTGCTGTTTGTATTAATTGTTTTGTGCTGCTGCATTGCCTCGTCCCTTAGTTTAGCATCTGAGCTCAGTAGATTTAAGTTAGCTTAAGAGGGGGTAGACTATATAAGAGAATGAGTTGCGATGAATTGGAAGGAATGCATTGAGTAGCTATAAGAAAGTGGTTGGGCGAAAAAAGGATTTTGAAAGAGGATATGAACAAAAGAGTAGGGTTTAGAGACAACACGTTTAGGTAGGATTTTCTTGGAAATAAATGATGAGGTAAGATACTGGAAAATAAATAATGAGGTAAGAAGTATGTGAACATATAAATACAGAAAGCATGCTTGGATAGAATGTTTTGGTGGAAACAAATGTTGAAATAAGATGAAAGATCTATGGAGTGAAGTTTTGGGTTGTACTGCAGTACCAAATGTTACACTGAACACGAACCCTGTCTTTCCTTTTGTATTATTCTGCTATGTGTTTATGTACCCTTGTGTATTTGTCTTCTTCCTGTCTTTATGTGTTTAGCTAATAACATTTATGTTTTAGAATTTTTCAAGTACTATCTTATTTTCTTTGTAAAGGTGTTTAGACATTATTAATCATGTTCTGTTTCAATGCTCATGTGTGAAATTGTTTTGAAAACTATTCTCATTATTTTATGTATTTACTCATGTCATAATTCCTGTAACACTGATGTATATGTTAGTTCTATCCTTTTGTAAAGCCCCTATTACTACAAATGTTGTCTGTATTGTTATGTTCTTTAATGATGTATTTTGCACCTTTGTTATTGTATTCTTATGTTATAAAATTGTAATTGACACCAGTTCATCAAATTAAGTAACTTGTAAGTTTCATTTCACTGCACACGTTTCTGTTGGTCATAGTATATTGACAATATGTGGGAAGTAGGGACTGATAGTGTGCGCATGAGTGTTGATAATTCAGCAAGGGACTGATTAACAGCATTGCTGGTCCTAAGGAAATTCCAAAAACTTTGTGAGTAGACATGTGGTGGTTTATGGATTTGCTATATTGTCTGCAAGACTCTTCGATGGTGATTGTGCACCTGCACAGTTGCAACAGATGGCTGCTGGCCGTCTCTACAAGTACTAGAGTGGGCCTGCATCTTTGATGGCCCACCAATACCATTATTTCTACAAGGACTGCAGTGGGTCTGCACCTCTGGTGGCAGACCAATACCGTAATCTCTAACACGACTACAGTGTTTCTACTCTGTGATGACCTACCTACCAATATTCTTCAAAACTTCGACTGACTCTGTGGTGGGTTTGCTCATTCAACTGTGTAATTACGTAAACATGTGTCACTGATGTAATAAAACAAACACGGATGCGACCATCATGATGCTGTCACCAGAACCTGGCTTCATCCGAAAAAATGACGTTTTGCCAATCGTGCACGCAGGTTCGTCGTTGAGTACACCATCGCAGGCGCTGTCTGTGATGCAGCGTCAAGGGTAACCGCAGCCACGGTCTCCTAGCTGATAGTCCATGCTGCTGCGAACGTCGTCGAACTGTTCGTGCAGATGGTTGTTGTCTTGTAAACGTCCCCATTTGTTGACTCAGGTATCGAGACGTGGCTGCACGATCCGTTACAGCCATGCGGATAAGATGCTTGTCATCTCGACTGCTAGTGATTCGAAGCCGTTGGGATCTAGCACGGATTTCCGTATGACCCTCCTGAACCCACCGATTCCATATTCTGCTAACAGTCATTGGATCTCGACCAACGTCAGCAGCAATGTTGCGATACGATAATCCGCAATCGCGATAAGCTACAATCTGACCTTTATCGAAGTCGGAAACGTGATGGTACGCATTTCTTCTCCTTACACGAGGCATCACAACAACGTTTCACCAGGCAACGCCGGTCAACTGCTGTTTGTGTATGAGAAATTGGTTGGAAACTTTCCTCATGTCAGCACGTTGTATGTGTCTTCCACCGGCGTCAACTTTGTGTGAATGCTCTGAAAAGCTAATCATTTGCATATCACAGAATCTTCTTCCTATAGGTTAAATTACGCGTCTGTAGCACGTCATCTTCGTGGTGTAGCAATTTTAATGGTCAGTAGTGTACTTCATAAACATCCTCGTTATCAGCCACTTGAAATCCGCTAAATTACAAAAGTCGCCTCGTCTGCACTTTCCTGCAAGCCAGAATCGGAAAATTCTTTCCTTCCCTTTTTTGTAGCCATATTATGGCTGTAAATGCGAAATCATCATATCCATTTATAGCGGTGGACCCTTCTGGGACCAGCCCGGCCGTATCTGCTAGTAGTTCCGTGGCACAGCGCTGCTGTGAGATGTTGAGATGGTGGTTTTGCTTCACACGTCCACGGCGTACGAGCGACGAAGTGTGACGATTTTTCTATGGAGAAAGGTACGAACACCCATCACATCCCCAGGGAAACGCAGTCTATATATATATATATATATATATATATATATATATATATATGTGTGTGTGTGTGTGTGTGTGTGTGCGTGTGTGTGAGTTTGTAATCTTACAGAACACATCAAATATGGAGCGAAGATTGGGAGACTGCATACAACACTGCATTCATAAAATAACACACAAAGAAAGTTGAAACATATGCAAGAGGAAGTTAACCACAACCAACCGATTCAATTTTCACCCAAAGAAGTTACGTTCGTAGCGCAATCCTGTCCGTCATGTTATTACCACACACTGGTATACTAAATTCATACTAACTCTGTAAAATCTTCCCAAAAAGAATGGCTGAGGGTTACTTTGATGATTACACCACATGCTTCACGTGGTTAACTTGGTTTACACAAAGAGTGTAACTCCACAATAATTTTGATAATTAAAATAAAATAGATCGAAAAGCAATTTACAAAAGAAGAACCTAGAACTGGTTACTATCGTCTTACTATTAACCTGATGGGTCAAATAATTGTATAAGCACGTGGTACTGGTCTCACAAAGTACACCCCACGTGGGTTGAACATAAAGAAAAGTTGCTATATTAAAAAATGTTGTCAAGACGAGACGTTATAATCTCACGCACATTCGCATCTAAGATTGGTGATCTGAGTTAGAGTTACTGATCAACACGTGGTTCCACTTTACTCACAAAGTAGTGACAAAGCAACTACTGGAAGATATTCTGAACTTCACACTCGAAATACACTGATTTGTAATTTAAGATAACATTAGATATTTTAGAGCTAAACTTGAAATAAAGGTGATTAAGTTTGCAGTTAGGCTGAACTTCAGAAATCCATTGTCCTACGGACTTAGCAGACACGCGCTTAGCCGAAGATCTTAGCACTTCAGAAGCTCGCCACGAACAGACTGCCCTGGGCCCCTACCGAGCGCGTGCTTAACAGATACAAACGGAAGTGACCAGAGAGGCAGCTTCCTATACCAACATGACAAGGGACGGACAGGACCATACTAAGAATAGAAACCTCTTTGTTTCTAGAAAGCGTAGCTACCTGTTCCGACGTTGGTCCTACTGTTCTCTAGCAGACAGGCTTGTCTGCTACCATCAAGCATGCAACTAGCAATAGATTTGCTCATTCATTCTTTCACACAGAAGGGAAGGGGGATGACAGTATCTCATCATATATAGTATATAAAAGAAAGCGGATGTAGGTTCCGTATGAGACTGGGTGACATGAATTACATACAAACTCTGTTTTAAAGTGTAGTGGTGTGACAGATCGTTCTTGATTATGTGTAAAAGTAACACGTTTCACTGCTCAGTCTCCTCCCAGATAGTCAGAAACACCACAGTAAATTTAGAAGAGGAATTTATGCCGTAAATGACACCAGGTTTCAGAAATTAACATGAAAGGAATCCAACAGAGAGCTTTCAGTGTGCACCTCAAGCACATTTCCCAGGAGCTTGGCATTTCGAATGGGAGTGTGTTGCCGACATTGCTCACGAGTGCTTAGGATACTGGAAGATTTCGTGTCGATGGGTGCCTAAGCGGATGGAAGAGATAGGCGAACCAATGCATCACTGAATCATTTGCCAAGGATAGCGAGGAGGGCGACAGTTTGCTGGGCCAAATTGCTACTGGTGATAAATGTGGGTACTGCATTCACGTCAGAATGGAAACAACAGAGCATGGTGTGGAACCATCCAGGTTCACCTACGGCGAAAAAAGTTCGGCCAGTGCCACCAGTTGGGAAAGTGATGTTAACGATCTTCTGGGACAGCCGTGGACCGCTCCTGCTGGATTTCATTGCATGAGGTGCAACCATCAGTACCATAAGTTATTGTGCCACACAGTCACATCTGCGGGTTGTTATCAGGCAGAAGCGCTGAGAAATTCTCGATGTGGACAACATGTTTATCCTCTACGACAATGAGAGGCCAGATGTGGCAATCAGAACTGCCGGCAAGCTCCGGTCTTTAAGTTTGGACTAGCCACCACACAGTCCGGATCTCACCACTAGTGATTCCCAAGACTTTGTCCTCTGAAGAAGTTCCTGGCGCCACAACGATTCACGTGCAACGATTAAGCCAAGACAGCAGTCCAACGGTGGTCCCATAATCAGTTGAACGAATTATAACCAAAGAGGCGTCTTAAATGAAGTTTGCGATTGAACACATGTCTGAAACGGTGTAGGGACTATATAGATAAAAACTAGTGTAAGATACGTAGAATGGTATGTACATTTCTGATTATCTCATGTACCTTATTTGGGGCCGAGCGAGGTGGCGCAGTGATTAGCAAACAGGACTCGCAATCGGGAAGGACGACGGTTGAATTCCGCGTAAGACCATCCTAATTTAGGTTTTCCGTGATCTCCCTAAATCGCTTCAGGCAAATGTCTGGATGGTTCCTTCTACAGGGCACGGCCGACTTCCTTCCCTAATTCGATGAGACCGATGACCTCGCTGTTTGGTCTCGTCCCCAAAATCAGCTCAACTCCTTATTTCGGCTAGTAAAAAGTAGGGATAAGAACTTTCCGACTCGCCCTCGTATACATTAAGGTTGTGGAAGACTCCTACCCTTTGTACTATTACATTTGATTAATATTAAGACACCAGATTGTTTGGTGATTGGATCTCATCGTTGTTATCAATAGCTGTGTTCCTTAACAAATATAAAAACGGTTAGATTTCTTGTAATAAATTATATAGAATAATTCAGAATGAATACGGCGATTATAGTGTGGTTCAGCTATTTAATCCATAGCGATACAGCGATAATAATTACAGAGAATGTAAAAGGGGGCTCATATTTTACATACTTTTCTTGTTCAAACGGACAAAATTTAGGTGATAATTCAATTCACGCCATATAGTCTGCAGCATACATAGAGACATCGACGTGAGCGCATTAGAAATGCCCAAGGAGGTGCACGCAGGAAATCGTTCTTATACCCCCACAAGAAGAAATCCATATCTCCCAGGTCCAGAATGTAGGTGGCCAAGACTAGAACAGTGTCATCATGTCCAGTACGACCGATCCAGCAGTTTGGAAGATGTAGATTAAACAAATGTGCGAATCTATATACCCATGTGTGGGACTGCTGAATCTCGCTCAAGCATGTAATCCATGCTTTGACTAACACGCAGGATGCCTTCTATACGAGTTCCACCATTTCGGACAACTGCTAACTGTTAACTGCCTGTGAAACAATTCCGCTAAAGGCGATGGAAAATAATGTATTTTTCATTAAAATGAGCTGGACTGCAAGGATATTTTATTATATCTATAAGTGCTAAAAGGCATGCAATTAGAAGGATTTCTTGCCACATATACCTATCACACATTTTTATTGCTTGAAAAGCTAACAAAAGTTGATTATGTTATTTACATAAAGATTCTGTTGGAGCATCAAATTAAAATTTGAATTCTATGATACATAGAAATGAAGGTGCACCTGCAGTCATGATGTAAATGTACCTAGTTCTCGAAGAACGAGATGAAGCTGTCAGAATATCAGTTTTATCATTCTTGTATGCATCCATAGCTCCTCCTTTGCTTAATATTTCCAGTGGAAGTTTACAGTTTTTACAACACTTTCCCATGCGACTAACCCATGCGCTTGCAGTAATTATTGAGTTTAACGTTTTTATTGACGTTCTATTGGTACCGGGAGTTGCTTTTCACAATGATGGTCGTACTGAAAATTCTTTCCACCTCTGCATTTGACCATGGCATCATCAGTAAACAAGCTGCAGTATCTCCTACAAGCTCAAACGGATTAACACCTGCACCATCTCTATAGTTCGCCACCTCATGCCAGAATAGTAGAGTCTCAAAAGGTTCTTTCCTTTTAGCAGGTGACAATCTGCTTTTGTCATACTTTTGTGGGGATTGGTAGATGTTTTTATAGGTACCAAAGATTCATTGACTAAGAAGTAATCACAAAGGCTTTCATACTGTCAACACCAAAACTTTTCTCAAAACTTCAGCATTATCACGAAGTCTTGCTTGAAGTTCCCTATATACTTGGGAAGGAAAGTAATGCACCCTTTCCTACATTGAGTTTCTTCCACCCAGACAATCCTATATTGTATAATTTTTCCTCAGTTTTGAATTCTAAATACGTACGATAATCTACGTACTTTCACGATTGTCCGCGAAGAAATCCTTGCTGCGTGTCGGGCGTACGAATTCCTTTCCAATGTTCTCAACTAAAACTCTTGAGTTCCGAAGGATCTGCAGCCTGGACATCAAACTATTTAATCACCCCTTACACTTCGACCAAAACTGGACGGAGAAAAATTGTATTTGCATTATTTTTAACTGGAAACATATAATATAGGCTTGAGGTAGCATAATCGCTCTCCTTCGACTTCGATAGAAGAGAACTTAGGCCATTGTTCTGCAATTCGGAAAACTGCCGTTTCAATGGGAACACATCTAGTGTGAAACATCTGAACAACTTTTCTAGGTTCATGTCCATCATTTATTGTGGAAAATAGTGTTTTTAAGCGCAGTGACGTACATTAGAATACGCAAACCAATTATAACTATCTCGTACGAGAAAATCTAAATTCATCGCCAAACATTCTGAAGCTGACATCGAATCATGTCGAGGCTGGGACCTTCATTTCGGAACTTGACACAAACTCCATTCTTAATCGCTGTCATTAGAGTGATGTTATCAACTGTTTAGTTCCTCCTCAAGTAAAGTTGGAGCACATATGCACCGATACTCTAGGCGTTACAGTAAGCTGAAAGAAAGCAGAAGCCAATCATATTTTACTGCGGATAAAATACAATTCCAATTCCCAACATTCTGCTAACACTAATGTCATTAGAATCATCATTAAGAATACTAAAACGTCCATGCCGTATGTCCGTACAGGTGTTTCTCGAAATGAGGTTCCACGACAAACTTCATTATTCCACTGCACTTTGGTCTCTGCATTTTAATTCCTGCTGCAGTTGGACAGTTGTTAAATGCGCTTTCTCAAAATTCTGTGAGATCCTCAATACTTGTATCGATGAATGGCATGCTACAAAAATGGCCAGAGAAGCTTCAGCTTGTTCTACCTTCTGGGGTTTCTGTAACAAATTCATCTAACTTTCTAGATGACAAACTAACAGTGGGTAGTCAAACATTTTTCTTCTTATTTTTTTTGGTTTGGGGTACTGCACAAGAATTTATTGGTGGCCAGCTGAATCGACGAATTTATTATCCGAACTAATTTATTTATCGATAATGTATATTATACACCTTGTATAAGCATATATACACCTTGCCTTACATCTTTCATCAGGAACCTCTATTAGCAATTCTTCAAACAAAAGCTCGCTTAACCACTCTTTGCGAAATCTCTCCTGACATTGTTGACGCGTTTTAAATTAGCACATGAGTAGCTTCTTCTTGTATGTATATAGCACAAATAAAACTAAATAAATTAGCAGGGCTTCACACATAAATGATTTGTGAATCGCTAATCGTTGCTACAAATTCGGGCGAAGTGATACGATGGGATGAACTGAGACAAAATGCAGTCTTTGTTTTAATATGTCTCTTTATTTGTAATTCAAAGTAAATGTTGGCAACAATGATCTTTCCCTGACTATCTTGGGCAGTTATAAAACCTGTGACAGTCAGCTGTGTCGTTGTACTAATTCTGCTACTCAGTTGTATTGTTTACTTTGAGAGCTTATATTGTGTACTGGAAACTTCATGCTCGCCAAAGACGTGGTCTATATTCCAAGAAAAAAGAATTTCTTGTGAAATTTAAGGAATATATCAACGATTAATAACTTGTTATTGTTATTCCAAATTGTATAAAAAAAGTTTTTTAAAAATTTAAAGTTAACAAAATTGTTTCTGTTTCAATTCACCCACATTGAACCTAAATCCTACTTAATTCATTTCTTTCGTTTTTTCGGCTACATCAAGATGACTAACTTTCACATAATGGTCCCTGGGACCAGAATCAGAAAAAGATTTGAAAATGTCTCATAACAGCAACAAATATGATGAAGAATACTATCTTTGGGGCTCACAAGAAAGAGAGAAAGAACCTGAAGTAGTTGAGCCAATTCCAGAAGTTGATTATATGGCCTTCATAGTACGAAACTTTTGGCTGTAAAATTAAAAGACCAAATAACAAAAAAGGGCCGGCCACTGTGGCCGAGCGTTTCTAGGCGCTTCAGTCTGGAACCGTGCGGTCGGTGCGGTTGCAGGTTCGAATCCTGCCTCGGGCATCGATGTGTGTGATGTCCTTAGGTTAGTTAGGTTTAAGTAGTTCTAAGTCTAGGGGACTGATGACTTCAGGTGTAAAGTCCCATAGTGCTCAGAGCCATTTGAACCATTTAACAAAAAGGAAAAGTTGTGTTGTGCGCAAGTCTCATGTGTGTCGGAAATCAGCAGCGGTTGTAATAGGGTCATAGAGGGAAGTTTACTAAAACAGTACAGATACCACAGAGGTAGTTTTGTATGGCCAGAACTGAAGGAGGCAAACACTTTATATCCTGTATGAGGTTGTCACGTGTCTTCCAAGGCCAGCATCTGTTCGCTGTGGTCACTTTAAACTTTAAAAAAATTCTAAATTTTTGTGAATGAATAATTTGATTTAATCATACTATGTGTCTTAATCACCCCAACACTGTTAGAACATGATAAAGCAGCAGTTTCATATGTGTATCACTTCATACACTTGTCTGGAGTGAAGTGACACAGGGTTTTTTAATAAAAAATAATAGGTAAAGAAGAAAACGATTATATAGACAGATACTCCTAAGATAGGTCTCCTCGACCATTGGTATACGCCTCTCCAAAATTATGTTATCTGTTTTAATATGTTTTTAATTTGCAAACTGCGTCCCTTCAACCCATTTTACGTACCGAGAGAGGATCTCGCTGCTCGAGACATAATACTACTAGGTCTGTAGCAAGGAACTGCGGGAAATACGCTGTCGAGGCAACAGCAGCTGTGTTCGTAGAATAGTGTAGAGCGCTGTGGTGCCTGACAATGCATTTTGACGCTAGAATGCCAGTTCACAATGAAGGCATAGAATTATTTAAATTTAGCAGCGTATTTTATTCTTCTCTTTACTGATTAGGTACGTGTTAGATACGGATCCAAATTTATGACGGACTTAAAATTACACAAAATAACATCCTGCCACGAGGAACTGTATGCTAGAAATCCCACTTCAAGGCATTACTTGCTTTTTTCCCCAAACACGCCAATGAAATAAGCTAAACCTAACTGGAAAAAACTAAACTGCCGGAAATTTTCAATTAACACCTTACCGCCCCATGCGCAGGGTTTCGCTTCACTGAGGTTGCGCAACAATCCAAATAAAGGTCACGCTTAAGTACTTTGTAATCCTTATCAATATAACGCTACTGTTACTTATGTTACTTGTCGGATGCCTTGCCTTCGTGGTTTATGTCTTGTTTCTGTTGATCTACCTTCTGCGAATTGTGTGTCTAGTGACTAGTTCCACGACCGATAAACTTTGACTCAAATTGTACTGTGGTGACTGACAAAATATAAAAATAAAATCCAATATTCGTAATATCTACATTAATTTGTTCTTGAATCTCGTCCATTTGTCCATGTTTGCATACAAAAACAACAACATGGGATTGTGGATCCGCCTTGATGCTGAACACTTTTGTCATTTATTTATTCGTCCTCAAACTAGTTTCAGCGGCTAGTATCGTCGTCAATGGCTTCTTTGATTCTTATTTACTATACGTGACAGAATGGTTTTACGAGTGTTGCCACTGTTTCCGCTATATTTTCTGCGTTTTATTGTTGCCTTTTTTTTCTCGGCATACATCATGTCATTTGCAACTGAGGATTCGTTGAACGGCTTGCGGCTGACTTAGACACACAGAAACATAACTCTCGTATCTTGTTTGTAAACCAAACCATGTTTTAGCATACGAACAAGGTGCAAAAGTTATGTTTCTTGTTCATGTTTCGGTTTAGGAACAAGGTGCGAAAGTTATGTTTCTCTGTGTCAAAAACTAACTCCAAGCCGTCCAACGAACCCACTCATACAGACGCAGACGACGAAATGGAAGGCTAGAAACTCAGAAAATATTGCAGAAACAGCGGCAACACTCGAAGAACCATGTTGTGACGGATGGTAAATAAGAAAGAACCCATTGCCGATAGCGATAATTGCTGTTACAATCTGATTGGGGAATAAATAAATAAATAACAAACACTTTTTGCATCAAGACGGACCACAATACCATGATGTTGTTGATGTGCGTTAGTTGTGGTAAAAAATCCGTTGATTTTGTTGGTCACCAGTAAATCCTTCAGACTCCTCTTAAAACGTATGTTATTTGTAGCTGATCTTTTTATGCCTGGTGGCACTTGTTAAACGAATGTCCACTGTATACATCAAATCCTTCTACATATTCTCTCAGTCATGCATCAACGATGTTATTTACTACAGACAACAGCATCGTCAGCGAACAGTCCGAGAATACTGATGAGTGTATCTGCGGAATCGTTAATGCACATTGAAAACAACAACAGTTTCTTATGCAGATTTGGTGCACATACGATGCTACTTCTGTATGTGTGGAACATTCAATGACCAGTATGATGTACTTATTTTCGAATCAGACAAAAATTCCTCGTCGTGGTTACATATTTTGGAAAATAGTTCATACCATCGTATCTTCACTATCACTGACAGCGTGATCACTTTCGACTGCCCTATGGAAATTTAAAAAGACTGTCTGCAGGCACTATTTGCAAGACGCCGCTTGTAGAAAGACCAAAATGTGTCATATGGTGTTGTTTCTTGTATCCGTGTTAATACCGAACAGAAGTTTTATTGTTGCTTTCTTACCCCCTCGGAGCTGTGACTACGTTTGTGCTCGAAGAACAGTATGCTCTAAGACTGTTCAAGTAACTGATGTGGATACTGGTCTGGAATTCTCCGCATCAGACCTTCTATCTCCTCTGCTGTAAACAACAATAACCTACGCTCTTTTCCCTTCATACAGGATTGTTAGCTGTACAAGAATATACGTGATTTGCAAGGGGAACGAATTTCACAAAGTGAAATTTGATAATGTATCTGTTATGCGCTATCATTTTATTCGCCATACGTGGTTTCATTTATAACATTTACATGACAAAGTTCCGGCACATCAAGAAAAAGTTTACTTTTTAATGTTATTAGTTTCATTTCAATAACGATTAGTAACAGTAATCCAAGCGCCAAAACGGAAGCAGTTGAGATGTAATTTAGTTTAGCAAAAATAATCTGAGAAACGTCCCCAGTGTGCTACCATCTAACGGCAATTTTAACCAAGCGCCAGCTCTCCATTCCATATTTTCATTTTAGCAAAGGTGAACCAAGTGTCATCTGTTTTGTTGTTTATAGTGTTGTAAAATCTCAAGGAATACTAATCATGGACCTGGCAAGCAATGCAGTTGAAGAGGAAAGGAGAAGTGTACCAGAATTTCCTAAGATATGGAACGAGGAAAAGAGATTGAACGATATGAAACGATCACGTTTGATCCTGACAAGACATTGCCATTACTGAGAATTCCAAACAACATTCCGTTCTAAGAAGACTGTTGTGGGTGTACAACTGTCTAGATCAACCTGGTACAAGTGGAAAGGGACCTTACTTTATCTGGGTCGCAGGAAAATCATCTATCTCTTACTTCAGTTTCTCTAAGGTTGCTGATTCCTGGGCACAAATTTCTGCCAAATGAAAGCCGATTTCAGTATGTTGAAAGACCTTCGAAAATTCAGCAACTCATGTACCTACCAAGCGGCTATCTAAATGTTATGGAAAGTTGTAGGGAAAGAAATCCAATTGTTGTAACTTTAATGGAAACCAGCGATTTTGTTGAGCGTTCCAAAATGGAGACCCGCATTGTAAAACAGAAAGTTGACATCACAGGAAACAAAATTAACTTGACGCAAACACGTGAAATAATGTTGAAAAAGGAAGATCCATTCAAGCAGACTGTAATGATGACCACTATGCCACTAAGGACCTACAGAAGAAACGGCGGAAAGACCTTCTGACTCAAACTTTTATGGACTCTTTGAACAACTGTGGCCTTAAGGGAATGTCATGTCTAGATCTAAACCCTACGGTCTGAAATCTATATTGGACTTGATACCCAGCGATGCCAAGGACTCTCGTTATTATCTTACTGGAAATGATCAAATGACGGGTATCATAGAAGGAGTTGACGGTGTAGTCGATTTCGAAGAAGATAAGTAAAGATAGCAAGAGAGATGCATAATTTGCAAAGCATAACGCTGGGTTGAATACAAGTTTCATGTTGCCTCCCTCCATATTGTATTTAATTTAGTATGAAATAAATAAACACTGCTGAAAAATGTATTATGTTGTCATAACCATATTGCCAACATCAAAATATCGACAGTTTAGTGGGTGATTTATTGTAGCTTAACCCTAAAATATCCCCCCATGAACCATGGACCTTGCCGTTGGTGGGGAGGCTTGCGTGCCTCAGCGATACAGATGGCCGTACCGTAGGTGCAACCACAACGGAGGGGTATCTGTTGAGAGGCCAGACAAACATGTGGTTCCTGAAGAGGGGCAGCAGCCTTTTCAGTAGTTGTAGGGGCAACAGTCTGGATGATAGACTGATCTGGCCTTGCAACATTAACCAAAACGGCCTTGCTGTGCTGGTACTGCGAACGGCTGAAAGCAAGGGGAAACTACAGCCGTAATTTTTCCCGAGGACATGCAGCTTTACTGTATGATTAAATGATGATGGCATCCTCTTGGGTAAAATATTCCGGAGGTAAAATAGTCCCCCATTCGGATCTCCAGGCGGGGACTACTCAGGAGGATGTCGTTATCAGGAGGAAGAAAACTGGCGTTCTACGGATCGGAGCGTGGAATGTCAGATCCCTTAATCGGGCAGGTAGGTTAGAAAATTTAAAAAAGGGAAATGGATAGGTTAAAGCTAGATATAGTGGGAATTAGTGATGTTCGGTGGCAGGAGGAAGAAGACTTCTGGTCAGGTGACTACAGGGTTATAAACACAAAATCAAATAGGGGTAATGCAGGAGTAGGTTTAATAATGAATAGGAAAATAGGAATGCGGGTAAGCTACTACAAACAGCATAGTGAACGCATTATTGTGGCCAAGATAGATATGAAGCCCACACCTACTACAGTAGTACAAGTTTATATGCCAACTAGCTCTGCAGATGATGAAGAAATTGAAGAAATGTATGATGAAATAAAAGAAATTATTCAGATAGTAAAGGGAGACGAAAATTTAATAGTAATGGGTGACTGGAATTCGAGTGTAGGAAAAGGGAGAGAAGGAAACATAGTAGGTGAATATGGATTGGGGCTAAGAAATGAAAGAGGAAGCCGCCTAGTAGAATTTTGCACATAGCACAACTTAATAATAGCTAACACTTGGTTTAAGAATCATGAAAGAAGGTTGTATACGTGGAAGAACCCTGGAGATACTAAAAGGTATCAAATAGATTATATAATGGTAAGACAGAGATTTAGGAACCAGGTTTTAAGTTGTAAGACATTTCCAGGGCCAGATGTGGACTCGGACCACAATCTATTGGTTATGAACTGTAGATTAAAACTGAAGAAACTGCAAAAATGTGGGAAATTAAGGAGATGGGACCTGGATAAACTGAAAGAACCAGAGGTTGTACAGAGTTTCAGGGAGAGCATAAGGGGACAATTGACAGGGATAGGGGAAAGAAATACAGTTGAAGAAGAATGGGTAGCTCTGAGGGATGAAGTAGTGAAGGCAGCAGAGGATAAAGTAGGTAAAAAGACGAGAGCTGCTAGAAATCCTTGGGTAACACAAGAAATATTGAATTTAATTGATGAAAGGAGAAAATATAAAAATGCAGTAAATGAAGCAGGCAAAAAGGAATACAGACGTCTCAAAAATGAGATCGACAGGAAGTGCAAAATGGCTAAACAGGGATGGCTAGAGGACAAATGTAAGGATGTAGAAGCTTATCTCACTAGGGGTAAGATAGATACTGCCTACAGGAAAATTAAAGAGACCTTTGGAGAGAAGAGAACCACGTGTATGAATATCAAGAGCTCAGATGGCAACCCAGTTCTAAGCAAAGAAGGGAAGGCAGAAAGGTGGAAGGAGTATGTAGAAGGTTTATACAAGGGTGATGTACTTGAGGACAATATTATGGAAATGGAAGAGGATGTAGATGAAGACGAAATGGGAGATACGATACTGCGTGAAGAGTTTGACAGAGCACTGAAAGACCTGAGTCGAAACAAAGCCCCCGGAGTAGACAACATTCCATTAGAACTACTGACGGCCTTGGGAGAGCCAGTCATGACAAAACTCTACCAGCTGGTGAGCAAGATGTATGAGACAGGCGAAATACCCTCAGACTTCAAGAAGAATATAATAATTCCAATCCCAAAGAAAGCAGGCGCTGACAGATGTGAAAATTACCGAACTATCAGTTTAATAAGTCACAGCTGCAAAATACTAACGCGAATTCTTTACAGACGAATGGAAAAACTGGTAGATGCGGACCTCGGTGAGGATCAGTTTGGATTCCGTCGAAATGTTGGAACACGTGAGGCAATACTGACCTTACGACTTATCTTAGAAGAAAGATTAAGAAAAGGCAAACCTACGTTTCTAGCATTTGTAGACTTAGAGAAAGCTTTTGACGATGTTGACTGGAATACTCTTTTTCAAATTCTAAAGGTGGCAGGGGTAAAATACAGGGAGCGAAAGGCTATTTACAATTTGTACAGAAACCAGATGGCAGTTATAAGAGTTGAGGGATATGAAAGGGAAGCAGTGGTTGGGAAAGGAGTGAGACAGGGTTGTAGCCTCTCCCCGATGTTATTCAATCTGTATATTGAGCAAGCAGTAAAGGAAACAAGAGAAAAATTTGGAGTAGGTATTAAAATTCATGGAGACGAAGTAAAAACGTTGAGGTCCGCCGATGACATTGTAATTCTGTCAGAGACAGCAAAAGACTTGGAAGAGCAGTTGAACGGAATGGACAGTGTCTTGAGAGGAGGATATAAGATGAACATCAACAAAAGCAAAACGAGGATAATGGAATGTAGTCAAATTAAATCAGGTGATGCTGAGGGAATTAGATTAGGAAATGAGACACTTAAAGTAGTAAAGGAGTTTTGCTATTTAGGAAGTAAAATAACTGATGATGGTCGAAGTAGAGAGGATATAAAATGTAGACTGGCAATGGCAAGGAAAGCGTTTCTGAAGAAGAGAAATTTGTTAACATCGAATATAGATTTATGTATCAGGAAGTCGTTTCTGAAAGTATTTGTTTGGAGTGTAGCCATGTATGGAAGTGAAACATGGACGATTACTAGTTTGGACAAGAAGAGAATAGAAGCTTTCGAAATGTGGTGCTACAGAAGAATACTGAAGATAAGGTGGATAGATCATGTAACTAATGAGGAGGTATTGAATAGGATTGGGGAGAGGAGAAGTTTGTGGCACAACTTGACTAGAAGAAGGGATCGGTTGGTAGGACATGTTTTGAGGCATCAAGGGATCACAAATCTAGCGTTGGAGGGCAGCGTGGAGGGTAAAAATCGTAGAGGGAGACCGAGAGATTAGTACACTAAGCATATTCAAAAGGATGTAGGTTGCAGTAGGTACTGGGAGATGAAGCAGCTTGCACAGGATAGAGTAGCATGGAGAGCTGCATCAAACCAGTCTCAGGACTGAAGACAACAACAACAACAACAACCCAAAATATTAGTTTTCTAATTAAGCAATAATAATCCAACACTGCATAAGTATGTAATATTTTTAACACTAACTTATTTTTAATGCAGTGAACATAATTTCTACATTTCCATCAGTTTTGAAAATGAAAGCTATTACACAGTTGGGAAGGTTTACTAATAGAAGAAGTGATTTATGAGCTTGGATCACTACTGCTAATCGCGGTCCATTTATGCTTATTTGCCGTACGTCTACATTCAATTATTAGCTTTCATCAAATGTGTAGTAGATGTTGAGCTGACTAAAGCTCTGAACTTCTTTGCCAAGTCGGCTGCCGTTGGCATTGCTGTTTGCCTACGTGCGTTGGAATCGCGAACCGGAGGATTCACCAGGAAGCTAGCAATGCTCTTCCCTCAGCGCACCGAGAGAATTCAGCGGCTGTAAACCTAGAAAACCACTGTTGCTGGCTGACAAACAATAATGGCAGCGGGACCAGCCGATCACAGCGCCGCCCTCGTGCGTTGTGTGAAACACGCGCTCGCTCTCCCTACCCATCCGCGTTCTGTTATGGTCCCTTTCCTGGCAACTAAACTTCTTGTCTCGCTCGAGTTCGCGCTTCCTCCTTTCAGACACTTCAGACACATTACAGCGAACTTCTCCCTCTGTGTTCTGTGCAACATTTTTCACGCATTAAAGAACACGAACCTCTATTTGAGTGCATTAAGGATCCGCAGTGTCTCGCGTTGACCCACCCCAGTGAAGCAGATATACTTTTTATCACATTTCTGGCAAATGTAACTGTTTGTATTGAATGATACCCCCGTATTTCTTCTATGGATCTTATTTACAAATAAAACTTATAAAATAAAGAGGAGAGCTGCAACAAACACAAAGACATATTAACATTCGCCATTATAACTCTGGCGTCCTAGCACACGTTCACCCCATCAGTATAGAGTTGGTAAGGCTTGCGTGGAGCAGTCGGAATGTTGACATCAGTGGGAGTCTGAGATGTTTTAATTACTCTAATCAGTCTTTATATCAAAGATAAGAGAAAGCTAGAATCTCCATGGCTACTTAGGATCTCGTTGAATAATGATGGAAAGGCGTTAGAAGTTGTAGAAATAGTTTTTATTATTGTTTACACAAATTTATTGGTGTCTTAAATGAGTGGTCCTCTGATCGTGACCAGGCCAAATATATCACGAATAAAACCGTTCGTCTAAAATTTGGGAGCCATATGTTTGTGACTATTACAGCGCCATCTATCACAAAGCGAAAAAAGTGGTTCAACTAAAACCTTCATATTTCTTTACGTACTATACGAATATGTAATAAAAAATGGGGGTTCCTATTTAAAAAAACGCAGTTGATATCCGTTTGACCTTTAGCAGCGCTATCTAGCGGGCCAACCATAGCGCCGTCTGGTTTCCCCTTTCAAGCTAGACAAGTTTCGTTCTTTGTAGTTTTTTCGTTTCATCACAATAGCCATACATCAACACGATATCGACTTTTTCCGCAATTGGTAAGCTGTCCATTTTAACACCGGTAACGTATCACGAAGCAAATACCGTCCGCACTGGAAGAATGTTACGTGATACCACGTACTTATACGTTTGTGACTATTACAGTGCTATCTATCACAAAGCGAAAAGAGTGGTCCAACTAAAACATTCATAGTTTTTGTTGTGGCTGGCAGGAGAGCCATCACAGGGTTACTAAAGGAGGCCGAAATGCACACGTTTTAGCTCACGCAGGCTGGCGTGAGGTCTGGAACATGACAAGCGAATTAGAATTGAGAAAAACGGACGTAGCTGGTGGAATACTTAACTTTAATCCATTAATGACGAACGTCACTCTTGACGAAACATGATTTACAACATCAGTAGAAACTGATCATGGAGCCTTGCTAGGCTGAAGCAAATAACGTAGCTGAAGGCTATGCTAACTATCGTCTCGGCAAATGAGAGAGTATTTAGTCAGTGAACCATCGCTAGCAAAGTCGGCTGTACAACTGGGGCGAGTGCTAGGAAGTCTCTCTAGACCTACCGTGTGGCGGCGCTCGGTCTGCAATCACTGATGGTGGCGACACGCGGGTCCGACGTATACTACCGAACCGCGGCCGATTTAAAGGCTACCACCTAGCAAGTGTGGTGTCTGGCGGTGACACCACAGTTTTTTACATACTACACGGATATGTAATAAAAAATAGGGATATATATATATATATATATATATATATATATATATATATATATATATATATATAGAGAGAGAGAGAGAGAGAGAGAGAGAGAGAGAGAGAGAGAGAGAGTTATTATGTTGTCAGATAGTTCCTATATACATTGCCAGAACCAAATTAGCACACCGTTTTAGAGGTTTACAATTCACTCGAGATTTATTGTTACAATAGTGCTTATGGAGTATAAGAAATTGTTACGTTTACATATCAATAGCAGAAGCTGTTCTCAGGTACGAGGTATCAACGCAATCTGAAACATCCATATTAATACGTGGTGGTGTTGTTGATACCAAAGGCGGCAAAGCAGGCGCTGATTTTGACATCCAGTCGATCTTGCAAGTGGTGAATACTGTCCTGGGATACGTTATGCCAACTTGCTTGATCTGCTGACGTAGTTCTGCATGAGGAGTTGGCTGACGAGTGTCACGAGCCACCTCTCGTCGCGTCGCGTTCTATTGGAGACAAGGGGATCGTGCTGGCCAGGAAAGTGGCTGCACGTCTTGTAGAGCAGGCTATTTCAGGGGTACGGTGTGGGTGAGCAGTATCCTGTTGGAACGACATGTCACTTTCCTTTTGTAGGAACAGCCAAAGAACGGGTCCAAGGACATTCTTCACGTACCGAGCACTGGTTAGTTTCCCCTCCAGAAACACCAATGATGAGCGAGAGTTGTAGATCATCGCACCCCCGACCATAACGCCTGGGGTGGGGCCTGTTTGTCTTGGATACCGCTCACCAGGTCTACATCACACACGCAAACTACTGTCACTTGTGCGGAGGCAAAATCCGCTACATCCTTAAAGACCACGACGCGCCATCCCATCTTCCAAACGATCCTCTGACGACACCAGTCAATCTGTGCACGTCGATGCTGTGGCGTGAGAGCAAGACAGGCCAGAGGCGTGGTGCCCGTAGTCCCACTGCTGACAAGCAGTTCACAACAGTTCGTGTTGACATTCCTGGGCTCACAAGCCCTCTAACCTGACATGTGGTAGCTGTAAGGTCTGCCATTGCTGCCCTTACAATACGATGATCCTGGCGGGCGTCTGTGCTGTGTGGAAGTCTAGAACCTTGTACATGGGTGTGACAGTGTTCACGTGACCACCGATACCAGCATCGTTGCACACACAACTCAGGCATGTCCAGCTAGTGTGGCAATTCTCCGAAAATACCACCCCGCCACTCGGAAGGCCACAATTTGACCCTTTTCAAATTCGCTCATTTGACTGTAGGAATCACAGTGCGTCTCGGTGGCATAGTTCCTGCTTGCGTCACATGTCTGCACCACACTGAGCCTTCCGCCTGTGAGAATTCCCTATTAAAGCTTAGACACAGATGGCGCTCTGGTGACTATATGACTTCGCTTTCTGCTGGCGGACAACGACTTTGAAACCATTAGCAGCACATGTATTATGTCCCAGGTGGTGTATGACATCATCGGACCAAAATCGACGTCGTCTTTCCACCTGTACTAATTTTTTTTTTTCTAATAATTTCCGGGTATGCAGCCGGATCCCGTCGACATGGGTGCCGGCTGCATACCCGGAAATTATTAGAAGAACAAATACGCCGGGAAAATTTCAAATGTACTAATTTTGTTTTTCAGCAATTTATTTCACCAAAATACCTTCTCAGTATTCTACTATCAGCACCCACTCGTTACAAAATCTATCAGAGATGATTGCCCTTACAGCCTCTCGTTCTGTGAACTACTGGTAGCTTGGCCTAAACAGTTAACCAATGGCCACTTGGTCTATTTTACAGCAAATTAGTACCAAGTCATGACTTGTTCCTGATATTGATTGAAATCCTCGATCATAGCTAATTCGGACAGAAACAGGCAGCTCGTCTTCAACACTGTCCCATTTAAATTGTCAAGTGCTGTCCATCTCAATATTGTGTCCACCATGTCACTGTCTTCTCGTAGTTGAAGTTTCTACATGTCTATCAGTATCTGCTACTGTGCGTCACTGTCCGCTAGCTACTCGATGCTGGAACTGACTATACACTTCCTGAACTATCAATGGCTGACTCCCTTATGTAATTTCTAATTGAGTCTAGTTTCTCACGACCCTCTTCAGTATCTTTCTGGAACATACAATCCACATTTTATCACTTGAGACTGAGATTAACGTTCCAAATTCAATTCTCGTATGTTTCCGTCACGAGCTTCAGGACGTTTCCTAGTACAAATTTTAGGTCGTGAGGTGTCTGATCTGTCAGATGTTCAGTAGAACAAACACCACTCATATTTATAATTCTATGGACGCGGTCGTTGTTTGGTGAAAAAGTTTCAGTGCGGAAAGCATGAACGCCTTAGACACACTGTCCAGCGAGTGCAGCAAGGTGGATGTTCCCTGCTCTTTTGGGTTATCATTATGTCGGGCCGACGTACATTGCTGTTGGTTATGGAAGGCGCCGTAACGGCTGTACGATACGTCAATGCCATCCTTCGACCAATAGTGCAATCATATCGGCAGCATATTGGCGAGGCATTCGTCTTCTTGGACGACACTTCACGGCCCCACATCTTGTGAATTACTTCTTGCAGGATAACGGCATCGCTCGACTACAGTGGCCAACATGTTCTCCAGACATAACCCTATCGAACATGCAAGGGATAGCTTGAAAAGGGCTGTTTATGGACGAAGTGACCCACCAAACACTCTGATAGATATAAGGCGAATCACCGTTGAGGAAGGGGACAATATGGACTAACAGTACCGTGATGAACTTGTGAAAAGCATGCCACCACAAATACAGGCATGCACCAATGCAAGAGGACGTGCTACTGGGTATTAGAGGTACTGGTGTGTACAGCACTCTGGACCATCGCCTCTGAAGGACTCGTCATATGGTGGTACAACGTGCAATGTGTTGTAAGACATCATGGTCTCCTGACCTTCATTGCTTACAAATTCCGCCCTCACAATCATATTCCGCATATCAAGACGCTTCATTTGAACTCAAACTCGATAAGATAAAGTCAATGTTGTTTGAATTCATGTAAATGATATGCAAATAACAAGTAAGCACACCGTGCTTGAAATACTCAAGGCTGGCATACACACATACATTCCATACATGATGGTCACAGGAGCTTTTAGTTCGAGAGAGGCGGGCCACACGCTGGGAGGCTGGTCCCTTCAGAGACGAGTCGGCCTCGGCCGTGGAGCAGACAGCATCTGCCCAAGTGAAAGGAAGAACGACCCGTGTTCGGCTTAAAAGCAAATTCCGCTACATTGTGTGTGAGCGCCCAGCCTACGCATTCTTTACAAAAATAGCACGCAGTTTCAGAGATTTTCACAGGGAGACAGCAAACGCCAAACACCGATCCTACAGATTTCTGGATTGGTCGCCTTAAACGAAATGTTATTCTCCCATTTTAGAAGAGCAATGCTGAATGGCAGACGATATTCCAGACGCCTTGAGCTGAAGGAGTAATGGAAGAGACCAAAAGATATACCCCTTCACGTCTAGCATGGAGAGGGGCCGTTCCGTTGTTGCTCTTGGAGCGAGAACACGCAACGAGATCCTGCGCGCTCGTACATGTACTCAAAGAGCGAGGAACAAGTCTCTTCTCAGTACTTCACTGGGAGAGCACCTCTGTCGACAGCGAATCTGAGAGCGACTGTATATTGAGTCCTCCGATTAAGCATTGTTCACTGTGTTGGCCGCCACACTTATTGTGCAGAGTTATAATTAAATGCCTGTGAGGAAAGTCTTAAGTGGCATTGCGGTGGATTGGTTATCTGACGCCAATAGACTAGGGGCGAATAGGAGTCCTTGACTTCATCAAGGTGTAGGGAGAGTTTGATTGGCGAAGGTCAATCCAGATAGAACGAGAGTTATCTTATTTGTCAGCAGCGAGCGGCACAGACAGCAGTCATTGCAGCTTACAGTATTGTGCGCTACAGCTCTTGCGGGCCCCATATTTCCTCCACAACAGTACACTTCATTGCATTTCATAGGCGACAGACTCGACTGTACCTAGCAACATTTTAACGGATAGTTATTCAAGTTGAGTAGGCGTGGCTATCACCCATTCTGCCAAGTCAATAACAATCTTAAACTTTGTACAGAAATTTCATTAGCGAATCCTATCCTTAAGAGGTAACTTCACATTCCGAAAAGAACCTGGAAATAACTTGTTCAGTTCATAACTAAAAGTGCCATTGTGATTTCTAAGAATTTTTGCAAACTAAATAATAATTTTCGTTAGTTACATGTTTTCATACACTAACTAGCACTACTCCAGTACCCAAGTTCCCCACTAGTTATGTAAGAACTTTTGTGAATTTTTGTGTCATTTCCTTACAACGGATGACTCCAGAAGATATTTATTGCTGAAAGTTTTTCAGTCATTTCTCTTTAGATCGTTAGGAGCGTCTGTCTGACTTCTGTAGTAGTGTGGGGGTGGAAATTGCATCTTTCAGGAGCCACAGGGTAAAGGGTACATCTCAGATTAATCCGTTGCGCAGAATGACAGAATACCACCCACACGCTAACAGTGTGGTTTTCATGAGCAATGCAAATGGCGTAAATGATGTTTATGTTGATCTCTATTCCAATTTTCTGTACAGGATCCGGATCTCTCGGAACCGAGGTGATACAAAACTTGTTTCGATGTGTGTAATTTTTTTTTATAGTGGATTGACAGTCTTCGTTGGTGCATGTTGGGAAAGGGTGACAGTAGGATATCGGCAGGAAGTAGAGGTGAACGAGATGGGCAAAGAGATTTCTGACAATGCGTCTGCTACAGGGTGTTTCAAAAATGACCGGTATATTTGAAACGGCAATACAAACTAAACGAGCAGCGATAGAAATACACCGTTTGTTGCAATATGCTTGGGACAACAGTACATTTTCAGGCAGACAAACTTTCGAAGTTACAGTAGTTACAATTGTCAACAACAGTTGGCGCTGTGGTCTGGGAAACTATAGTACGATATTTTCCACATATCCACCATGCGTAGCAATAATATGGCGTAGTCTCTGAATGAAATTACCCGAAACCTTTGACAACGTATCTGGCGGAATGGCTTCACATGCAGATGAGATGTACTGCTTCAGCTGTTCAATTGTTTCTGGATTCTGGCGGTACACCTGGTCTTTCAAATGTCCCCAAAGAAAGAAGTCACAGGGGTTCATGTCTGGCGAATAGGGAGGCCAATCCACGCCGCCTCCTGTATGTTTCGGATAGCCCAAAGCAATCACACGATCATCGAAATATTCATTCAGGAAATTAAAGACGTCGGCCTTGTGATGTGGCCGGGCACCATCTTGCATAAACCACGAGGTGTTCGCAGTGTCGTCTAAGGCAGTTTGTACCACCACAAATTCACGAAGAATGTCCAGATAGCGTGATGCAGTAATCGTTTCGGATCTGAAAAATGGGCCAATGACTCATTTGGAAGAAATGGCGGCCCAGACCAGTACTTTTGGAGGACGCAGGGACGATGGGACTGCAACATGGGGCTTTTCAGTTCCCCATATGCGCCAGTTCTGTTTATTGACGAAGCCGTCCAGGTAAAAATAAGCTTCGTCAGTAAACCAAATGCTGCCCACATGCATATCGCCGTCATCAATCCTGCGCACTATATCGTTAGCGAATGTCTCTCGTGCAGCAATGGTAGCGGCGCTGAGGGGTTGCCGCATTTGAATTTTGTATGGATAGAGGTGTAAACTCTGGCGCATGAGACGATACGTGGATGTTGGCGTCATTTGGACCGCAGCTGCAACACGGCGAACGGAAACCCGAGGCCGCTGTTGGATCACCTGCTGCACTAGCTGCGCGTTGCCCTCTGTGGTTGCCGTATGCGGTCGCCCTACCTTTCCAGCACGTTCATCCGTCACGTTCCCAGTCCGTTGAAATTTTTCAAACAGATCCTTTATTGTATCGCTTTTCGGTCCTTTGGTTACATTAAACCTCCATTGAAAACTTCGTCTTGTTGCAACAACACTGTGTTCTAGGCGGTGGAATTCGAACACCAGAAAAATCCTCTGTTCTAAGGAATAAACTATGTTGTCCACAGCACACTTGCACGTTGTGAACAGCACACGCTTACAGCAGAAAGACGATGTACAAAATGGCGCACCCACAGACTGCGTTGTCTTCTATATCTTTCACATCACCTGCAGCGCCATCTGTTGTTGAAAATTGTAACTACTGTAATTTCGAAAGTTTGTCCGCCTGAAAATGTACTGTTGTCCCAAGCATATTGCAACAAACTGTGTATTTCTAACGCTGCTCGTTTAGTTTTTATTGCCGTTTCAAACATACCGGTCATTTTTGAAACACCCTGTATCTTCTCACGGTCGGAGGCTATCGGGAAATACACTGAGTGGAAAATGTTACACCGAGAACACTTTGACCGAAAGCTAGCTAACTGATATTACAGTGTTTCCATACCTGTGGTTATCGCTGATATAATTTCATCGGTATATGACTTTTTTAAAAGTATTTTCAATATAAAAAATCTCATATCTACAAATATAGAATAGTGTGCATACATGATTGCTACTGGGTGTGTCTGAAGTTACTGAAACTTTTCGCGTAGAGATTCCAACGGGATGGCCACAGGATGAGGTCTTGTAGCTCATCGTCATTTTTCAAACTGTAAGAAAAGTCGAATAATTGACATGAGGGACATTGTGGGATCATACCGACAGATGGCTCAGATCGTTGGTTGTGGCGCAGTGACTGCAGAAGGATTAAATAACAGTGTAGCAGTGTGGCGAGTCACAAGTCATGCTGGGAGTACTACATCACTAGAAGCTCGTAGCAGTACACGACTTACTCTAACGAACAGGCTGCTGAAATCCGGGCAGAGGAGTCACTGTGAGCCGTTGGAAGAGATTACTGGAAGCTGGGTTCAGATCTCTATTTAACATGAATCGTTTAGCGCTGACAACATGCCACAGGCAACACAGACTAACACAAAGTAGAGCCACAGTCAACTAGGACACTGAGTGGCTCCCTGTGGTGACCTGCCATACGCCTCGCTCATGTTTGTTGTCTTCAAATCGACAGCAACGTGGCCGTGGTCGGCAGTGATGAACAGTCTCAGGATTTTCGAGACCCATACCTCTCAAAGTCCTGGGATCAAGTTTGGAAAGCTACTGGATACAGCAACAGGACTGATTTGGTATCTATGGAAAGTATATTCTTGACAGTAATGACAAGAATGGTAAATACCGTTGACCAGCGTAAGAAATTGCCTATTCCAGCAGAACAACGCAAGACTCTACAATGCAGAACTCAACGCAGACGCCTTGTGGAATGTATGGATTGTTGCCTAGCCTGCCCGTCCCCTGATTCATCATCCACAGAGTATGTGTGGGACTTAATTGGGAGATGTATACTTCACACCATCTTCCAACTAGCAGACTTCATGGACACAGCATGCGTTTTAGGCAAAGCAAAAAGTTCCTCACGATTAGAATCGGAGACTGGTTTTCCCTGCAGTAACTACCAGAAGAGTTATTCGTGCCTGTGCGCATTACACCTCACACTGATGTTGATGATAGACATCGGTTCCGAATGTAGTGGAAGTTTAATTACTTAATACCCATAATGTGACGAACAACTCCACAGATGCTGATAAATGTCGGACTGGTGCTTCACGGTGTAACCAGTGTACAATGTATGATGACTTGTGCTAAGAGATTCGCCTCACGTGAAAAAGCCTATGCCACGTTGTTTAGTGTTGCTTATTCATCGTCGTAACAGGTGAAAATCCTATGGTGTGCATGTAATCTATGATTGCTATTGTAGGGTGCAGGTTTGGCGTCTTGTGGTGCGAGAACGACCAAAGAGGTCAGGAAAGTAAAACGAGGATGCCGACTGTAGTTTAATTTTATGATAACTCGTTCTAAATTCCAATACCATAATCACTGCTGAACAGCGCAGAACTTCAATATATGTTCAGAATTATTAATCTAGCCCTTCCCTCTCGTAGAACAAATTTGACTCCATTCATATGTCGTCGTCTTCCAGGCACAAATGATCGATACCGTAAACTGGGGATACTTTGCTCTCTGAGGGGATATCTTCTGCCACATTCCAAATGACTTGTGTTACAATCTGGTGAGCAAAATAGAATCTATTATCGATCATTCATCTTTGGTTCGATAGTTGACATCACCGAGCATATTTTGGAAGGACTTTGGTGTACCCAGAGTGCTTTGATTAGTCACATGGTGTTGTGGGAACGTTGCTTCTCTTTCTTCCGTAATGTTGCTATTAATAGTTTCGTTTGAGTTACGATCTCTGAAAGTAATTCTAAGGTAAGAAAAAGTTTCACTCACTGTACATTTAGGATATCTGTAGCATAAAATATCTTTCTGTAAGTTACTATGGAAAGGCACAGTTTAAGAAGGTGTAAGAGCACGTCAACTTTTAGGCTGCATTGGGGATATTTTGCGCCAGCAGTATTGTGAAGCAAAGTAACATCATCCGTTATTTTTCAG